>NC_142814.1:45948345-46123804 GCF_049724085.1 Artemia sp. Qi Xiang Cuo
AGACATACAGCCTAAAGAGACACACACACACAGAACAAAATGACTCAAACAGCCCAAAGAGACACACATAGCCCAAAGAAACCACTGGGGTCAGAGGACCCTGCCATTAAAAGATTCGCGGCTATTGGTTGGTCCAGGTCATGTGTAGTTCTACCAGCAGCATATTTGATAACAGATGCCCTTGTGGCTTGCATTAGTGCAGGTTCGCCATATCTCGCTTTCTTCTCAGAAGGGGAATTATTGCACGTCTCTTCTTCTTTTAAAAAAAAAGACAAAAAAATTTAGCATGTAGCAAAAATGCATTTTGTGTTCTTTGTATATAATTCATTTTATGCTAGACATATACATTATTTTAAAAAAAATCCTTAAATAGAAATAATGGGGTTTTAACTTTCTTTTTGAGAGCTTGAATAATAATTCGACAAAAACTGAGTTTGTCACGAAATTTTACAAAACCTTAATTTTGTCTTTTTTTTTTTTTTTTTTTAAATGAGGGGGGAAACATCCCCTACAAGTGAATGAATTTTAATGAAAATCACACCGTCGGATTCAGCGTATTAGAAAACTCTATTACATAGCTTTCAAGCTCATATCTGCAAAAATCTGCAACTTTTGTGTTTTTTGCCAGAAGAAAAATACAGGAATATAGAAGTTAATTTGTAAATACATCCATTTATTAAAAGAAAATTAAAATTTTTTTTCAAATAAAATCAAAATTAACTAAAAAACGATAATAAATTAAATAAAAAAAAAGTTTTTTTTTTAAACTGAAAGTAAGGAGCGACATTAAAACGAACAGAAATTATTCCCTATATGAAGGGGACTGTCCCCCTCCTCATCGAATCTCTCTTTACGATAAATTTTGACATTGTATCACAACTTTTTTTTTTAAAACAATAAAAAACTTTATCTTAAAGAGCGAATCATTATTATTTCAAATATCTAAGTTTCATAAAGTTTAGATATAGATTTCAAAAATTAAGTGCCTGAGAAAAATTTGCCTTGTTTTCGAAAAAAGGGGACAACACCCTCTAAAACTCATATAACTTTTATGAAAATCACATCATCAGAGAACCCTACTATAGAAGTTAAAAGCTCCTCTGTGGAGTCTCATTCGAATGGAAAATAAAAAGTTCTAATGTCCTTTTTAAGTACCCAAAAAAAAAAAAAATGGAGAGCCTCTAGGTCTCCCGCCCACCCTCATTGTTTCCCAACGTCATCCGCCGGTAAATCGGAATTAGACAAACCCCGGTTATAGCACGAGCCTGTTAAATTTACCTCCCCCCCCCCAAAACTCACACACACGTTGTAACACGCACCCATTTAATTAAATTCAGACAAATACAATATTTTATGAAAAACCTTTATTTAAGAATGATAATTAAATGTTTTTCAAAACAATTAAAAATTGTAAACATATCTATGATGGATAGATTTTATTTACATAATAGAAAAAAAAGAGTAAACTTTAGCGTAAAGAGCGAATCCTTATGATTTCAAATATATCAGTTTCATCAAGTTTAGCTATAGCGGTCAAAAGTTACGCGCCTGAGAAAAATTCGCCTTGTTTTCGAAAAAGGGGGAAAACACCCTCTAAAACTCATAGAACTTTAATGAAAATCTCATCATCAGAGAACCCTCCTATAGAAGTTAAAAGCTCATATCTGGAGCCTCCTTCGAACGTAAATTAAAAGTTCTAATGTCCTTTTTAATTAACCCCAAAAAAAAATGGAGGGCATCTAGGCCCCCCTCCTACCCGAATTTTTTCCCCACGTCAGCCGCCTTGCCATAGGCCTTAGACCCCCCCGGGGTATAGCCAGAGCATGGGAAATTAAAACCCCCCCAAAAAAGCTCTCACCGTCGTTGTAACACACAATCTTTTCATTAAAAGCAGAAAAATACATCATGTTAGGAAAAAGCTTTATTTCTGAATGATAAAGAACTGTTTTTTAAAATAATTAAAAATTGTAAAAATACCTATGATGGATAGATTTTATTTACATAATAGAAAAAAAGCGTGCTTTGACGTTTCTATCGAATACAGTCGTCATATTCTTAAGATTTTGTATTGTTGGAGGGGAGGGGGGCTGTCCCTCTGAAATTAGAATTTACTAGTAAAACGTTTTTCTTTATTTTTTTTTTGGGGGGGAAATAAAAGAATGAAAAGTGTACTCACATTGAAAATTGACAAATCCAATGTTTTCAAAAGTTAAAAATATATGGTGTACTATAAACAATGTCTTAATGCATAATGAAAATTGGAATGCCGTGTCGGGACATTATATCGGGTTTTTTTTTTTAAATTAAGTAAATTGTAGCATAACAAGTTTTTTTTTTTTTTTTTAGAAAACCGAATAATAAAGTTATTATATTGGAAAAAACCCCAACTTTATCTAAACTAATGAAACACAAAAAATCGATGTCATAATAAAAAAAACATGTATATACCTTGAACTAGAAATTGCGTAAATCTCTTTGAAAGGGTGTAATGCCCTGTTTACCTACCAGAAAAACCGGAAGGAACATAAAGTCGTAGAAATAGTACCTTGGACTATACTAATGTATAAAGTTCATTCTGTTTAACGTTACCCATAAAGAGTTATGAGCCTGAGAATAATTTTCCCAATTTTTGAAAAAGAGGGGAAATGTCCTGAAAACTTCAATTAATCTTAACGAAAACCACACCATTAGATTCAGTATATTATAATCCCCACTATAGGGGTGTAAAGGTCCTATTTTTAAAAGTGTGGATTTTTGCTTCTTTTTTTGCCAGAAGATCACGAAGGCGTGTTTATTTATTGCTGCTTTTTGTTTATTTTTGGTTGTTTAGTTTTCTCTGGGGTGATCATGTTGAACCAAAGATCATCCTAGAGTATCGAGAACGGGCTCATTTGATCAGAAATCAAAAGAGCCTGATCAAACGATCATTAGATCGTTTGATCAAATATTCTAGTGCCATTTTTAAGAGGACAAAAAGATTAGAGGACAGCTAGCTCCTCCCACTCCCCCTTTTTCCCAAAATCATCCGATCAGAGTTTTGAGAAAGCAATGTTTTTCAGCTTAGTTGAAAAATCCAATAACTATGCCTTTGGAAATAATATGACCCGCCACAGCCCCTGGGAAAAGGGCTGTAAGTTACAAAGTTTACCCATTGTACACAGAAGTACACTGGCCTTTCATTGTTTTTTTTTGGGGGGGGGGAAGGGATAAAGTATATTTTGGAGGATTCTCTACGGTGAGAATTTTCCATGAGGAGGGAAGTTTCTGTGGATGAGCATTCCAGAGGAAATTTTATGCTGCGGAAATTTGCCAGAATTCCTACACAAAGTTTTACTTAATTTTGCTTACTTTGTTTTTCCTGACTAAATTTTATATGTGGAGATGTTCTGTCGGAAATTTTCAGCGGGGTTGGAATTATCTGGAGGATTTTTCCATGGAGGGAGGAGGAGTTTTGTGTGGGAGGAACTGTTTTGCTGGAGGCGGAATGATTTCTGAGAAAGATGAAAATCTGTAGGATTTCTGCAATGATTAAAAAAAGATGAGAAATTAAAGTCATTTTCAAATAAAAGTTTGCCATGGAGAATTTTTCTGGCGGAACTGTCTGCAAGAAATTCTCCTTGGGGATTTTCAGCGAGAAAGGCATTGTCTGGGGAGATTTTTAAGGAGGGCGTGGTATTTTACGTGGGAGAATTTTTTTTTTAGGAATTTTCTGTCGAGGAGGAAATTTTTCATAGAGGGGAGCTAGTTATCCCAGTATTGTTTGAAAAACGATCAGAAATTAAATAAGGAACAAGTTCTTTAAACTGAAATTACTTTTTAGTTGACATTAAAACAAACGCGAATTATTCTGTATATGAAGGGGGCTGCTCCTTATTAAGCCCTCGCTCTTTACACTGAAGTCTTTAATTTCTCAAAAAATAATTCCTATTCAAAATCAAAGGCCCTAGTGTTTCAGTAGTCTTTCCAAAAGAATCAGAATAAAAAGTCAAACTTTAGCGTAAAAAGCAAGGGTAGAGGAAGGGGCAGTCCCCCTTATATACAGGATAGTTTCAGTTTGTTTAAGTTTTAATGTAGCTCCTTACTGTAAATTCGAAAAACATTTTTTGTATTTAATAGGATATTAAAGCGATTAGATAATATGACCCGCCACAGTCCCTGGGAAAAGGGCTGTAAGTTACAAAGTTTACCCATTGTACACAGAAGTACACTGGCCTTTCATTTTTTTAGAGGGGGGAACGGATAATATATATTTTGGAGGATTCTCTACGGTGAGAATTTTCCATGAGGAGGGAAGTTGCTGTGGATGAGTTTTCCAGAGGAAATTTTATACTGCGGGAATTTGCCAGAATTCCAACACAAAGTTTTACTTAATTTTGCTTACTTTGTTTTTGCTGACTAAATTTTACATGTGGAGATGTTCTGTCGGAAATTTTCAGCGGGTTTGGAAGTATCCGGAGGATTTTTCCATGGAGGGAGGAGGAGTTTTGTGTGGGAGGAGCTTTTTGCTGGAGGCGGGTTGTCAAAATCAAAGGCCCTAGTGTTTCAGTAGTCTTTCCAAAAGAATCACGATAAAAAGTCAAACTTTAGCGTAAAAAGCAAGGGTAGAGGAAGGGGCAGTCCCCCTTACATACAGGATAGTTTCAGTTCGTGTAAGTTTTAATGTAGCTCTTTACTGTAAATTCGAAAAACTTTTTTTATATTTAATAGGATATTAAAGCGATTAGATGACTAATTTCAATAGTGGTGTTTGCCTTGCCCCTCCTTAACGGCTGCTTGGCGAGTTGTATGCCTGTAATTGCTTGGTTGAAAAAGAATTGTTATATCTGGGAGGTCAAATCAACCTTTTTTGCCCTTTTCTCAAATATCCCCAAAGACGCAAGAGGGTGCCTTAAAATAAAGTCCAGAACGGCTAGAGAATCTTGGCAAAAATGTGGTAATTATTCTTAAACTTACAGTCAATATTTCTAACCTATAGTAAAGCCGAGATATGATAAAGACTCAGCTAATCAATAGCGATAGAACCCACAAGGAATTGATACCCGAATACCACATACCCGAATTGATTGAAATATAGACTCTTTCACTGGAACCACCGCACAGAAAGACCAGAACTGGAAGAAAAACAAGAAATGTGGTTATCTGCAACCTGAAGCGCCCTTCTAAACCGTGTAAATCCAGTTTACGCGTAAACCACGCAACCACATTACGCGTAAATCAGTAGATGAGTTATTGGAACTCATTCAAACCTGCTTGCCCAATTTTTCCCTATATCTGTGAGATGTTAAGCATACTTTCAGGCTGAAAAGCTACCAGGGAATTGGATCTGTACTAGTTAAATTAAATTCTAAGGAAACTACTCTATGCCTATCTACCTTAGTTGTGCCTATGGGTGGATGATAGACTATCAAATAGTTCGTGGTAACGAACTCTAAGTAAGGAGCGATGCGGCTCAATAGTAGCCGAAACATTAAGAAACATAGTCTTGACAATAACAGATATATCAAAAGAATCGAAATTTTATGCTTATTCAAAATATATTGGAGACCAAAAATATTGGAGATATTTTTGGTCTCCACCCTCTTTTCCCACCCTCTTTTCTAACCAAAAGTGTCCAATCAAAATTTTGAGATATCCATTTTCTTCAACATGGTCGAAAGTTCTAATTGCTGTGCCTTTCAGGATGACTTGACCCCCCACAGCCCACGAGGGAAGGGGCTGGAAGTTATGAACTTTGCCCATTGCTTACCTATAGCATTGGCTATGGGAAAGTATAAAGAATTTTTTTTTTTGGGGGGGGGGGGGGGTAGATTTTCTGTCGTGGGTGCTTACGTTAGAAGATATTTCGATGGATGAGTTTTTGTTGGGGAAGGGAATTTTCAATGGAGGGGGAGCTGGATTTCCCGGCATTATATAAAAATTATCAGAAACTAAATTTTAAAAAACATGTTTTTTTAATGTAAGTAAGGAGCAACACTAAAACATAAAACGAACAGAAATTATTACGTATATGAGGGGGATTGCCTCCTCCTCAGTACCTCGCTCTTTACGCAAACAGAATTTTTGAATTTTTAAAAAAGCTTATTATTCTAATTAATCGGTCCCTGTGTATTAGAAGTCATTCTTAAATAATTGGAACAAAAAGTTAAACATTAGCGTAAAGAGCGAAGTACTGAGGAGAGGGCAACCCCCCTCCTTTAGGTAATAATTTTTGTTCGTTTTAAGTTTTATTGTTGCTCCTTACTTTCAGCTGCAAATATATGTTTTTTTTTTATTTAATCTATCACTGAGAGGATGATATCCTCTAACTGAGGCCATATGTCTTGGCTTTAGTCTATTTAGCCATGGCCCTCAAGTTTGTATTCACTTCCACCAAGTTGATTTTAATTCAAAAAATCAACGCACTTGTTACAAAGTTCCCATATATTCTTGTGTCATGATTTTTCCTTGCCCCCATACTAAACAGTCATAGAAAGAAACACTCAAAACGAACTGAAACCTGCAACGGGCAGAAATATTAATTAAAGGAGGGAAGTGAAACTGCAGGGCACCAAAATTATATATTAATGGTCGTTTGTCTACATCTACACAGCTGAGATGGTAAAAAAATGACGATAAAGATTCATGTATGCTCAAAAGTATGCAATCAAATGTATGCACAAAAAGTATCAAATCTACACAATCAAAGTCTTAACATCTACACAGCTGGTACCGTCTACACAGATGGTAAAAAAAATGACGATAAAGAGCCATGTATGCACAAAAGTATATAATCAAAAGTATGAACATAAAGTTTCAAATCTACACAATCAAAGTATTAACATCTACACAGCTGGTACCATCTACACAGACGGTAAAAAAAAACATGACGATAAAGAGCCATGCATGCACAAAAGAATGCAATCAAAAATATTCACAAACAGTATCAAATCTACACAATCAAAGTATTAACATCTACACAGCTGGTACCATCTACACAGATGGTAAACAAAAAATGACGATAAAGAGCCATGTATGGACAGAAGTATGTAATCAAAAGTATGAACAAAAAATATGTCGTACATGAAAATACCTGATATTGAATCAGATTCAGAACAGAATAGCAAGGAAGACGGGCTTATGGACATAATACCAGAGCCCTCGGGGCAACAAAGTTTTGAGCGGCCCACTTTATGTTAAAAATCGGAAAATACTGAAAAGTGATTCATAGAAAATATTATGAGCCTTGATGATAAAAGCAAGCAAAGGAATAAAAACACAAAAAGAAAACCGTGGACTGGGGAAATATAGGAGGGAAAAAGGACAGAAAACTTTAAAAGCTACCCAAGCAAAATAACAAGAAGTGACTAATGAAGAAAAAACGGCACATAGTCCTTTCAGTATTAATTAATTAGAGTGCCATATACAAAACATTAAATTAGTGACATGGAATATTCAGGAACATAAATTTAAAACACATCAGTTTAGTATTAATAAGTGGATGGTTATGAGCCTTATTGAGACTCATGATTATATCAGCTTTATCGAGACTTCGTTTCGAACAAATGATAATTTTTTTTGGATTCCAGGTTATAAAGTGTTTAGATGTTACAGCAAAATGTCAAGCAAAAATTGTTATAATGGAGTCTATAATGGATATTGTTCATAATGGAATTGTTCAAACTTAAATAAGATTGTCAAGTAAGCGCTATTTTAAGAACAGTAAAAGTATCTCTTTAAGATGTTTATATAAGTCTGAAGATACTTGGTTATTACTAAGCGAAGATATTCGTATAATTGGGAAGGATTTTCCAAGTGCTTATTTAATTGTAAGCGGTGACTTTACTGTTTATCTGCAGCTACTACTAACACCTCACTGCAACACCAAGCTGCCTGAGGCTAAGAACGCTATGTACGCCCTTCCTTCATCTCAATATATTCAAAGCCTCCCTCTTTTAAACCCTCCCAGGAAGTTCTGTGTTCTCTTAAATCTTTCTTTGTGACATCCTCCCACCCCGTTCGGGGAGGACCCTCTTTTTGTTTAGTCCTAGACGGTTGGCCGACAAAGACAATCTTTGGCAATCTGTCATCCTTTATCCACGAACGCGCCCAAGCCATCTTTTTTCCTGATAGCCCTAGGAAGTGGGATTGAACCTCATTTTTCTTACAGCTTTCTATTTGAGATAAGTTCAGTCAATCGGGTATCCAAAACAATGAGTAGTCAATTTCTCAGGAAATCACCAAGAAAATCCTCCTCCGCTTTTTGAAGCGGAGGTTCTGACACTTCAGAATCATCCTTGACCACTGTCATAACTATAGCATCCAATATTCTAATCATCTAATCATCAGGATAGTATAAGTCCAGGGCAGTTTTACTTCCCCATTGGATTCCGCTTTCTCACATTGCCTTTACTGTGCTCTTAAGGACAAAGTCCATCAAAATGATCCATATCAATGGGGTAGAATACAACTCTCTTTGAGTCTAGATTTTATACGACACCAGCTACTAACCACAGCTGATTATTATCGTACATAGTGCTAGCCACTTTAAAATATTTATATTGTATGCCATGCAAGGATAGGACCTTCACTAAAGCTCTTTTTCAGTTAAATCAAACGCTTGCTCATATATATATATATATATATATATATATATATATATATATATATATATATATATATATATATATATATATATATATATATATATATATATATAAACGGCTCCATATATTTTTTTAGAAATTTGCCGTCCTGACACTTCCTAGCCCGATAAAACTATCTAGATAGGTCACAGGTTTGAGGAAATTCGTTAACAGCCTTTATTCTGGAAAAAGAATCATCTGAGTAATACCATATTTATGAGCACATTTCTAGAGCATAAATACGTCGTATGTGTCCCAAGGGTGGTTGCTTCGTTCTTAATATTTATGAGATATGCGAAATTATACAAAAACTCATCAGTTTCATACTACCGAGAGGACAAAAACGTAAATTAGGAATTGCTCAAAATGAAAAAAGGGACCATCAAATGAGACAAGATCAAAACGTCGACCAGAGAAATGTAAATTTACTATATCAGAAAATGAAGCACCTAGAGTCTAGACTATCAAATTTGACAAAATCAGAACGTGTCAAAAATAAGAGTGAAGAATGAAAAATTGTGTGGTTAGCAGAACCGTGTAAGCAAAATGAAGAACAACGAAGTTAAGTAGTTTCATAATGCCTAGAGGACAAAAAACGCAAATTAACAATTGATCAAGATGAACATATTACACAAAACACCTTCAAAACAGAAAAGATCTACACCCCACATAGGTCTGTACAAAATACATTTCTTTGGGGGGGGGAGGTGGTCGAAAAGTAAAAAAACATAGCACGTCATGTGGAACATACAAGAAATTACAGGACAAATCTTGAATTATAGTAAAAATGTCACGTTTTTTTCTTTGTTTTTCTTTACTTCATAAGAAAAAAAACACGACAAACGACCTTAGATTTATGCTGAACAAATGTGACGGTAACTTTCAAAAGCAAAGGTACATACACGTCCTACTCTTGGGGGATGGTGTTAGGAAGAAGTTTCTTTTCCATGAAGGGGGGCCCTTCAGACAAATATCAGGGGAACTACCCCTCCGCCACATGCTTAGAGACCTCAAAAGGGTATGGAATATGGAACTCCGTGCGCTTACCCTACTCTAACTTAGCAGGCAAGGCCATCAAAGCCTATATAGCTGATGGTAACTAATTACAGCACAACCTAAACAGTTAGTTTAGGGATAGTATCGTCATGTTATGGATGTAAACACCACAAACAATATAGTATCAGTTCATTCTTCTCGGAACTCAAAAAATGTTCAACCTTTAGTTCATTTTTGAAAGAAACAAGAGATTATGCGTCTTTAAAATTTTCCTAGTCAAATCCCAAAATTCAGGATTTTTCCTACTCAAATCCTAGTTATCCCGAATTCGCTCAATTTCGGGATATTTGGTAGAGTTGTGAAGGTTTTGTTTTCAATTGCCGGAGTAATTAAAGAAAAGTCCCGTTCGGTCTGTTTTGATGACGTTATTTTGTCTGTTTTGAAGCATGGGCATGATTCTCTAAAAAAAGTTTTGGTGGGTTCATGTCTTCGATTCACACCTTCAATTTATAATACAGTTAGAAAATTCAAGGAAACTTTCATTCTTAGATGTTTTAATTCTAAGAAAATACTCCTGATCTTGAATTTTCTTTTTATAGGAAGCCTACCCACAATGATTGTTATTTTTACTTCTTGTGGAACCACCCTCCTTCTGTTAAAAGATGAGTAGCGATCTCTTCAGTAAACAGAGTTCTAAAAATCTATTCCCACAATCGTGTAGCATCTATATTAAGCAATGTTAATGATATTTTAGTCTGTAATGCATACCCCGTTAGATTTATTGAGAATATCATAGATAGATGAATAAAAAACATGAAACAAGAAAATAATGAACCTACTCCCCTTTTTTTAGTTGCTACAGCAATTGAAAAACAAAACTTTCACCACTCTACCTGGCCCAATGATTATCGCGGTGATTATCGCAGCTAAAAATTTATTTATTTTCTTCTGATAAAACTTAATTGACAAATCAGTACTCCATTTGTAGTGAGATCATAGTTAAACTTATTTTGAAACTATGCTTATCAGCTTTCCGGTTTCCATACTTTATTATCTTATACTGTGAAGAGTAAAAGCATAAAAGGAAAAAATAACAGATATTTTTCAAATATTTCAGACAATGTATCTGAAAAATGATAATATTTATTTGTTTCTTTCAATATATTTTCAAACTCTCAAGGAGGGTGTGTTTTCGCAATTAGTTAATACTGACGAAGGAAGTGGTGTTGGTGTTTTCTTTGGAGATGATGAAATAGAAGCATCTTTAACCGTAAATAATAGCCTTGCTACTTTTACACAAACCCAAAATTTGTCGGGACAATTTTCCCATTCTCAAGGTATGATTAACAAGTCTATTTGAAATAGAAAAACAATGTTCCAAAGCTATTTATTGAAACTGGAATTCTACTTACGAATAAGTAAATATATAATAAATAAATTAATTGTTTGATTCAGTGACTGAGCCCGTACAGAATACTTCATATCTACAAAATAGGGCGCAAAACATCAAAAATCTGAATAAAACTCCATGTTATACAAGGGAATAAATGTTTAGTCTAATTTCGAGGTAATCTTAGAGGCTTTAAGGTGCCTGATTTGCCCTTTTTAGGAGATGGAAAAATCTAGGAATTAATTTTGGGCTTCTGACGGGGTGAAACCACAAGCACTAAACGCCATCATTACATCACAATCATCACAAGCACTAAACGCCATTTCATCGACAAGGAAAATCCGTCAGAACATCGACAGTCATAATATCGACACGTCAGGGCACCGACAGTCACAATTGCAACCCGTCAGAACGTCGACAGTCATAGCATCGACACATCAGTTGATTGACAGTCACAATCGCTATCCGTCAGAACATCGACAGTTATAACATCGACACTTCATAACATCTAAAAAATTTTTAGATGTTATGACGTGTTGATGTTATGGCTGTCGGCGTTCTGACGGTTAGTGGCTCTGACGGATTTTCGCTATGTAAAAAAGTTTATAAGTTTATATAATAGTAATAAGTATATAATAGTTTAGAAACAAATTTCGGCTATATATTTGCACATCAGCGGGGTGGGGGTAAAGCATAGCATATATTATATACGTAACCTAACCTAACCCAGGTACCTTTCCCCCCTAAACCCCAAAAAACAAAAGTTTAAATATTTTAGATGCCATGAAAAAATTTTAGTTGTTATGACGTGTCGATGTTATGACTGTCGACGTTCTGACGGTTAGTGGTTCTGACGGATTTTCGTTTAAAAAAAATATTTTGATGTTATGACGTGTCGATGTTATGACTGTCGACGTTCTGACGGGTAGCGATTGTGACTGTCGATGTCCTGACGTGTCGATGTTATGACTGTCGATGTCCTGACGTGTTGATGTTCTGGCAGATTTTTTGTCGATGCTATGACGGATTTTGTTGATGTCCTGACGGTAGTGGTTCTGACGTGTCGATGCCCTGGCGCCTTCCCCTTCTGACAATTAGGGGTAGTCAGTTCAAACTTCACGTTTTTAAACCCTATATGTAAAAAAAACTTTAGATTCATCGTAGCAAAGCATTTTTTTTTCGTTGTTGCACCTTTTTTTAAAGGAAGATCAAAACAATTGAAAAACTAAGTTCATAACAGTCTTAAACCCCCAAATATTTCCAGACGATTCTTTAGCCTGCAAGGATAAGAAATGGAGAAACAGATTTTTTACCAGAATCAGATTTACTTTAGTCTTTTTAATGTGACGAGATGTGTCTACTTCTGCTTATTTTGTTTTTATTTTTTATTCTACGGAGTGGTTTACTTTCTAGTTAAAACAAATAATTAGCCCCACAATCATTCATGAAATGCTGATAGGATGAGCCAGCATTTAGGTCCAGACATTAAAAACAGTTTTAGGACAGGGGCTGACTGGTCACCAATCAATTTCGACTTATCAAAAAGGACTAAAACTCTAAAAAAATGTGTGTATGTTTCACCGTCACAAATACGATCTATAAGCAATGGACAAATTGCAAAGCTTACACCCCCTTCCGTCGGAGCTGTGGGGAGCCTTTTCATCACCAGAGGCATGTTTATTGGACCTTTCAATTATGATGAATCAAAGGGCTATCTCAGAATTTCCTTCTGATGTCTCTGGGGTAAAGGGGACAGGGGAAGGGGGCTAGTTGTCCCTCATTCTGTTTGGTCACTTAAAAAGGCACTGAAGCTTTTAATGTCTGTTCGAATGAGCCCTCTCCGATATTCCAGGACCCCTGGTTTGATACCTTCATCCCTGGGGGAAACTTATTGTAAGTTTTATTTAATTTACATAAATATAGATATAGTTCTAAGAGAGAGACGAGGGGAGGATGAAGGTAGAAATTGACATAGAATTTCGAAGGCCGTATTCAGGACTTTTTTTAAGGGGGGGGGGGTGGTATGGGAGCGGACAAAGCTTAATAAAACGCGTCAAAATGCGTTTTTACGCATTTTTATTACGTTTTTACAAGTTTAACAAACATTTCCACCCTCATTGAACACTCAGGTAAATAAAGAATTAGTTCCAAGGAAAGACAAGGGGAGTTGGAGGTAGAAATTGATATTTAATCTTTCTTGATTTCTCTGAATATTTCTTGCCTACGCTGTTATTATGAAAGTAAAGAGTAACAATAAACCCAAAAACTAGCATAATTTATTCCGTATGGGAGGGGAAGTGCCCCTTTCTCATCCCCACTTCCGCTTTTCTAAAACCGTGTTTGATATCTGGTCCTTTAATTACCCCTTAGGTCATGTGATCGACATTTTGAGGTACGTACTTTTTACGACCCGCTGGTAGGATGTATATTTCAGTTTTACAAAGCCTGTTATATAGAGCCTCAAGTACCACTCCAAGAAAATTGATTTATTTAAACTGATTGTTGGGGATTTTAGTAAGAAAAAAGGCCTCTCAGGAAAATACCTAAGCAATAAAGATCTTCTTATTAGATTATAAGGCAATGCGCAAGCCAAAAACAAAGACTATGGGAGACGAAGGTTTCAAATTTTTTTTTTTGCCAGAACCGTTACTATTTTTGCATCGTTTTTTTGCTTACTTTTTTTTTAGATTTTTTTGCTTACTAGTTTTGTATCGTTTCTTGTTTCCCAAGGAATGGGTCACTTCTCAGCAAAAACCTGTAATTAGGCTTGATGTTTCCCGCAGTATTACACGGTCCAGAAAGATCTATAGTCCAAGCAGATGAGATTGCGGTTGGCTGAAGGTTTAGCAATAATCGTTTTAGCAGTCTTTTTAGGCTGACTAAACTAAAAAAACTAGATTTTTAAGTGAAAGTAAGAAGCAACATTAAAAGTCGAAACGAACATAAATTATTCCGTATATGAAGGGGTTGTCCCCTCCTTAATACCTTGTTCTTTACGCTAAGGCTCTTAGCAACTTAGAAAAAAAAACATCGTATTCTAATTAAACGACCCTTGTGTTTCAAGTGCTGTTCTTGAAAAAATGGGACAAACAGTCAAACTTTAGCGTAAAGAGCAAGATATTGATGAGGGGCAACCCCTTCATATACAGAAAAAATTTCTGTTTGTTTTGGGTTTCAATGTTGCTCTTTACTTTCACTTAAAAAACTGTTTTTTTTTAAATTTAATTTCTGATCGTTCTTAATATAGTGCTGATAAAACTGGCTGACCTTCCATGAAAAATTCCGAAAAACTTCCCCTTCCCTTACGGAAAACTCCTCCGTGTAAATTTCCCCCAGCGTAAAATACAGCCCCCCCCCTCCGTTAATTTCTCTCCAGACAATTCCATCCTTGCTGAAAGTCCCCTCCCCCGTAAAATTGCTTGTTGACGATTCAACCTTAAAGATACTCCTTAGCATGCGTTCATTTGAAAAAGACTTCAATTACTAATCGTTTTCTTGATCACTCCAGAAATCCCTCCTTCCGTGAAAATTTTTCTCGGAAATCCAAACACGCTAAAAATAGCCCCTGAAAAATATTATACGTAAGCAATGGGCAGCAAATTTTATAACACGCCTCCCCCTAGGCACTGTGGGAAATCATGTTATCCCTGAAGACATAGTTATTAAATCTTTTAAATATACTGAAAAAATGACTATCTCACAATTTTGATCGGATAACTTTGGGGGGAATGGAGCATGAGAGGGGGGCTCGTTGCCATCAAATCGTTTTGATCACTTAAAAAGACCACTAGAACTTTTAATATCCGCTCGAATGAACCCCCTCCCAATATTCTAGGAGTATTATATCGTTAATATCACACCTGCAAAAAAAAATTAAATAAAGACGCATCCATCTCTTCTGGCAAAAAAAATCTCTTCTGGCAAAATTAAATAGAGACACGATCTCTCTTCTGGCAAAAAAATCAAAAGTTCCACATTTTTATATGTAGGAGCTTGAAACTTCTACAGTAGTGTTCCCTGATACACTGTAACTGATTGTGTGATTTTCATTAAAATTCCTTGACTTTAAGGGGGTGTTTCCCTCTTTTTTGAAGATCAAGCAAATTGTCTCTGGCACGTAGCTGTTGATTGGTAACATTAAACTTGAGGAATCCTGTATATTTGGAATCAGCATAATGAGCTGATTCTTTAGTAGTGATGTATTAACGATAGAGAGCGGGGTGGTAGGTGATTACTGTATTAACGATAGAGAGCGGGCAGGTGGGGCATTACTGTATTAACGATAGAGAGCGGGCAGGTGGGACATTACTGTGTCAATGAAAGGTAGCGGGCAGGTGGGACATTACTGTGTTAATGAAAGGTAGCGGGCAGGTGGGAAATTACTGTGTCAATTAAAGGAAGCAGACAGTACTCCCACCTTACAAGTGGACTATCATTCCTGACAGACATATTTTTTGTATGACTGATGTTTTATTCAATGTTTTTTTATATGGATGATTTATTTTTTACTGTACTGGTGTTTTATTGTATGGATGTTTTATGTTTATGGATTATTATTGTTCCTTGTATTGGTGTTATATTTGATGTTTTATTGTATGGAAGTCTGATTGTTATTGCAGGGATGGTTTTGATATATGGTTGGATATGTGTGTTACTTTATGATTGATTATACGTATTGTTATATGGTTGGTGTTTTATTTAATGTTTTTTTTTATATGGATGTTTTATTGTATGGATATATGGATTTTTATTTTAATAGTTATTTTTGTTGATGTCTTTTTATTGTACTCTAATGATGATATGTTTTCTTTACCAATGATATGATTTTTTACATTCTAAGCAAATTCCCATTGATTTCACGAAATTTGTGTTTGATGTAGGAATCGAACGTGAGACCAGTGATTTCCTAGGGTAAAAGAACGACATATTACTCGTCTGAACCAACAAGCTATTGAACATATTATGATTTTAGAAATACATCCAATGTTTTGTTTCCGGGACATTAGCCAACAGATGTTAAGCGTCACAATATCGTAACTAGTTATTTGCTCATTCGATTTATCAATTGGATTTTCGGTGAGTGTTAACAGTGACCTGTTTCGGGACATTTTTATACCATCATCGTGAGAATGTGCATACCACGATGATTTGAGATGCATACCGGACAGACAATTTCTTCTGATGCTTGGGCCCTAAGTCCTCCCCCTATCCCTATACCCCTCCCTCACTCAAACCCTCCCCCTCCAGCCCTCTCCCCACCCTCCTCCCACCCTTCCTCCCTCCTTTTACCCCCCCCCCACATCCACCCCAAACTTTTTTTCTTTTTTTTACATGGTATTTTTTCAACTTTTTTCTTCATCTCTTAGAATGACATGAACCATACTTAAAACATAAAAAAATCACATTTAATATTTTTCCAAATTCAAAATGAGAATGATATAGAAATGTTAGTCGTGACTTTTACTATTAGAAAAATATTGTTTGTAGTAGCAATTTTTTTGGACTAAATTTTTTTTTGAACTTTAAAATTATTAAACTTTTTTTATCGACATCATTTGTCGGATACGTCGGATAATATTGAAAAAATCTATGTATTAGAATGAGCAAATTCTTTATCAACATCTTTTGTCGGATACGTCGGAGAAAATTGACAAAATCTAAGTATCAGTTTAAATAAATTCTTTATCAGCATCTTTTGTAAGATATATCGGATAACATTGACAAAATCTATGCATGAGAATGAATCAATTCTTTATCAACATCTTTTCTCGTATACGTCGGATAAAATTGACAAAATCTAAGTATCAGAAGTTAAATAAATTCTTTATCAGCATCTTTTGTCAGATATGTCGCATAACATTGACAAAATTTAACTATCAAAGCGAATAACTTCTTTATCACTATCTTTTGTTGGATACATCGGAAAAAATTCACCAAATCTAAGTATCAGAGTGAATAGATTCAGTATCATCCTCATTTCTCAGATACATTGGATAAAGTTGACAAAATCTAAATATCAGAGTAAATAAACTTCTTTATCAACATCTTTTGTGTATCAGAACGAATAGATTCTTTATCAACATCCTTTGCCGGATATGTCAGTTGACATTATCAAAACCTTACTGTCAGAGTGACCAAATTCTGTTTCAACATCTGTTTGTCAGATTTATCAATATCATTCGACAGATACGTTTGATAGTGTCAGAGTGAATAAATTCTTTATCATTGTCTTTTATCAGATATGATTGATAAAATAGAGAAAATCTAGGCATCAAAGTGAAATTCTTTTCACTCTGTTTAAATTTTTCTGGTTAGTTTTCTGGTTAATTAGGTTAAATTCTTTATCAACATCTTTTGTCAGATACGTTGGAGAAAATTGACAAAATCTAAGTATCAGATTAAATAAATTCTTTATCAGTATCTTTTGTAAGATATGTCGGATAACATTGCCAAAATCTAAGTATCAGAGTGAATAAATTTTTTATCGACATCATTTGTCGGACACGTCGGATAACATTGACAAAATCTATGTATGAGAATGAATCAATTCCTTATCAACATCTTTTGTCGGATGTCAGAGAAAATTGACAAAATCCAGGCATCAGATTGAATACATTATTTATCAGCATATTATGTCAGTTATTTCGGATAACATTGTCAAAATCTAAGTACTAACGTGACTAACTTCTTTATCAACTTCTTTTGTTCGATATATTAGATAAAATTCACAAAATCTAAGTATCAGAGTCAATAGATTCAGTATCATCCTCATTTCTCAGATACATTGGATAAAATTGACAAAATCTAAATGTCAGAGTAAATAAACTTTTTTATCAACATCTTTTGTCAGATACATCGGATAAAATTGATAAAATATAAGTATCAGAACGAATAGATTCTTTATCAACATCCTTTGCCGGATATGTCGGTCAACATTATCAAAACCTAACTGTCAGAGTGACCAAATTCTGTATCAACATCTATTGTCAGATTTATCAATATAATTTGACAGATACGTTTGATAGTGTCAGAGTGAATAAATTCTTTATCATTGTCTTTTATCAGATATGATTGATAAAATTGAGAAAATCTTGGCATCAGAGTGAATAAATTCTTTATCAACTTCTTTTGTTGGATACATCGGATAACATTCACAAAATCTAAGTATCAGAGTCAATAGATTCAGAATCATCCTCATTTCTCAGATACATTGGATAAAGTTAACAAAATCTAAATGTCAGAGTGAATAAACTTTTTTATCAACATCTTTTGTCAGATACATCGGATAAAATCGATAAAATATAAGTATCAGAACGAATAGATTCTTTATCAACATCCTTTGCCGGATATGTCAGTTAACATTATCAAAACCTAACTGTCAGAGTGACCAAATTCTGTATCAACATCTATTGTCAGATTTATCAATATCATTTGACAGATACGTTTGATAGTTTCAGAGTGAATAAATTCTTTATCATTGTCTTTTATCCGATATGATTGATAAAATTGAGAAAATATAGGCATCAGAGTGAAATTCTTTTCACTCTGGTTAAATTTTTCTGGTTAGTTTTCTGGTTAATTAGGTTAATTTCTTTGTCAACATCTTTTGTCAGATACGTCGGAGAAAATTGACAAAATCTAAGCATCAGATTAAATAAATTCTTTATCAGCATCTTTTGTAAGATATGTCGGATAACATTGCCAAAATCTAAGTATCAGAGTGAATAAATTCTTTGTCGACATCATTTGTCGGACACGTCGGATAACATTGACAAAATCTATGCATGAGAATGAATCAATTCTTTATCAACATCTTTTGTCGGATACGTCGGAGAAAATTGACAAAATCTAAGTATCGGATTAAATACATTATTTATCAGCATCTTTTGTCAGATATGCCGGATAACAGTGTCAAAATTAAAGTGTTAAAATGAATAACTTCTTTATCAACTTCTTTTGTTGGATACATCAGATAATATTCAAAAAATCTAAGTATCAGAGTCAATAGATTCAGTATCATCCTCATTTCTCAGATACATTGGATAAAGTTGACAAAATCTAAATGTCAGAGTGAATAATCTTTTTATCAACATCTTTTGTCAGATACATCGGATAAAATTGATAAAATATAAGTATCAGAACGAATAGATTCTTTATCAACATCCTTTGCCGGATATGTCGGTCAACATTATCAAAACCTAACTGTAAGAGTTATCAAATTCTATACCAACATCTATTGTCAGATTTATCAATATCATTTGACAGATACGTTTGATAGTTTCAGAGTGAATAAATTCTTTATCATTGTCTTTTGTCAGATATGATTGATAAAATTGAGAAAATCTAGGCATCAGAGAGAATAAATTCTTTATCAAAGTCTTTTGACAGATACGTTTGACAACACTGACCAAATCTAAGTGTCAAAGTGAATAAATTCTATATCAACTTCTTTGTCAGATACATCAGATAACATTCACATAATCTAAGTATCAGAGTGAATAAATTCTTTATCTACATGATTTGTCAGATATGCTTGATAAAATTGAGAAAATCTAAGTATCAGAGTGAATAAATTCTTTATCAAGGGCTTTTAAAAGATAAGGTTGATAATACTGAGAATAACCAATCATCATAGTAGCATATTTTGTATCAAAATCTTTGTCAGACCAACAAGATAACATTAACAAAATAAATACATTAGGGTAAAAATATTCACTATAAACCTGATTTATAAGATATGCTTGTTAACATTTAGGATATTAAAGTATTAGCATGAATAAATTATTTATCAATGTCTTTTGAAAGACATGTTTGATAACACTGACATAATTTAAGCATCAAATTTAACAAATTATTTATTAACATTCTTTATCGATATCATTTGTCGGATACGTCGGATAACATTGGCAAAATCTATGTATTAGAATGAATAAATTCTTTATCATCATCCGTTGTTAGATGTGTCATTATGAAAAAATGTAATAAAGTAACAAACTATTTTTTGAATTCACCTCTTGGATACACAATACAGAAATGTCGAGAATAAAAAAAATACAACTATACAGATTCAAACATGCAAACCGACAAAGACAAGCACTGGGATAAGCAAACACACGCCCAAACTCATAGGCAAAGAGAGTGAGATAGATAAAACACGTGTATATATATATAGATTCAGACATAAAAACCAACAAAGACAGGCATTAAGATAAGCAAACACCCGCCCAGACACATAGGTCCAGAGGGTGAAAGAGACAAAAACAAATATAACTATATAGATTTAATCATACAAACCGACAAAGACAGACAGTAGAACAAGCAGGCAACCACCCAGAAACACTGGTTTAGAGAGTGAGAGAGACAAAAACACATACAAATATATAGATTCAGACATACATAGCGACAAAGACAGGCACGGAGAGAAACAAGTACATATCCAGATTCACAAGCAAACAGAGTGAGAGAGTCAAAAAACGCATATAAATACATAGATTTAGAAATACAAACCGACAGAGACAGGCACTGGGAGAAGCAAACATCCGACCAGACACATAGACAAAGAGAGTGAGAGAGATAAAAACACATGCAAATATATAGATTTTGACATACAAACCAACAAAGACAGACAGTGAGAGAAGCAAACTCATACCCAGATTCATAAGCAAAGAGAGTGACAGAGTCAAAAACGCATACACATACATAGATTTAGACATACAAACCGACAAAGACAGGCACTAGGAGAAGCAAACGCACCCCCAGACACATAGGCAAAGAGAGTGAAAGAGATAAAACACATGCAAATATATAGATTTTCACATAAAAACCAAAAAAGACAGGCATTGAGATAAGCAAACACCCGCCCAGACACAAAAGCAAAGGAAGTGAGAGATACAAAAACACATACAAATATATAGATTCAGACATACAAACCGACAAAGACAGGCACTGAGATAAGCAAACACCTGTCCAGACACATAGGAAAAGAGAGTGAGAGAGACAAAAACAAATACAACTATATAGATTGAAACATACAAACCGACAAAGACAGACCCTGGGAGAAGCAAACAAACCCCCAAACACTCAGGCAAAGAGAGTGAGAGAGATAAGAACACAAGCAAATATATAGATTCTCACATACAAACCAACAAAGACAGGCATTGAATACAAACCGACAAAGACAGGCACTGGGGGAAGCAAACATCCGACCAGACACATAGGCAAAGAGAGTGAGAGAGATAAAAACACATGCAAATATATCAGATTTTGACATATAAACCAACAAAGACAGACTCTGAGAGAAGCAAACGCATACCCAGATTCATAAGCAAAGAGAGTGAGAGAGTCAAAACGCATACAAATACATAGATTTAGACATACGAACCGACAAAGACAGGCACTAGGAGAAGCAAACTTACCCCCAGACACATAGGCAAAGAGAGTGAGATAGATAAAAACACTTGCAAATATATAGATTATCACATACAAAACAAAAAAAGGGATTGAGATAAGCAAACACCCGCCCAGACACAAAAGCAAAGGAAGTGAGAGATACAAAAGAACATACAAATATATAGGTTCAGACATACAAACCGACAAAGACAGGCACTGAGATAAGCAAACACCTGTCCAGACACAAAGGAAAAGAGAGTGAGAGAGACAAAAACAAATACAACTATATAGATTTAAACATACAAACCGACAAAGACAGACACTGGGAGAAGCAAACAAACCCCCAAACACACAGGCAAAGAGAGTGAGAGAGATAAGAACACATGCAAATAGATAGATTCTGACATACAAACCAACAAATACGGGCGTTAAGAAAAGCAAACATCTGCCGAGATACACAAGCGTAGGTAGTGAGAAAGACAATCACAAATATAATTATACAGCTTGAGACATGGCAAACATCAGACACAGGCACTGAGATAGTCAAACACCCGCCCAGACACATATGCAAAGAGAGTGAGAAAGGCAAAAACAAATACAACTGTATAGATTCAGACATACAAACCGTTAAAGACAGGCACTGGGAGAAGCAAACATCCGCCCAGACACATATGCAAAGAGAATGAGAGAGACAGAAACACATACAAACACATAGATTAAGACATACAAACCGACAAAGACATGCACTGAGACACGCAAACATCCGTCCACACACACGCATAGGTAAAGAGAGTGAGAGTATAGATTTAGAAATAAAAACCTACAAAGACAGACACTGAGAGAAGCCAACACCCACCCGGATTCACAAGTAAAGAGAGTGATAGAGTCAAAAACGCATAAAAATACATAGATTCAGACATACAAACCGACAAAGACAAGCACTGGGAGAAGCAAAGATCTGCCCAGACACATAATCAGAGAGTGGGAGAGATAAAAACACATGCAAATATATAGATTCAAACGTACAAACCGACAAAGACAGGCACTGGGAGAAACAAACATCCGCCCAGACACATTAGCAAAGAGAGTGAGAGAGACAAATACAAATACAACTATATAGATTCAGACATACAGACCGACAAAGACAGGCACTGGGAGAAACATACATCCACCAAGACACGTATGCAAAGAGAGTGAGAGATACGAAAAAACATACAAATACATAGATTTAGACATAAAAACTAACAAAGACATGCACTGGGACAAGGAAACATCCGTCCACACACACACACACACAGGCGAAGAGAGTGAGAGTATAGATTCAGACGTAAAAACCGACAAAGATAGACACTGAGAGAAGCAAACACCCACCCGGATTCACAAGTAAAGAGAGTGATAGAGTCAAAAACGCATAAAAATACATAGATTCAGATACAAACCGATAAAGACAAGCACTGGGAGAAGCAAAGATCCGCCCAGACACATAGGCAAAGAGATTGGGAGAGATAAAAACACATGCAAACATATAGATTCAGACATACAAACAAACAAAGACATGTATTGAGATAAGCAAACACCCGTCAATACCCCTGAGAAAAGACATCGATAGAGACAAAAACGAATACAAATATATTTATTCACACATAAAAACTGACACGGACCGACATTTAGAGTAATATACACTCACCAAGAAACATATGCGCAGGCAATGAGAGATACGGAAAAACATACAAACACATAGATTAAGACATACAATCCGACAAATACATGCACTAGGACACGCAAACATCCGTCCACACACACACCCACGCACACAGGCGAAGAGAGTGAGAGTATAGATTCAGACGTAAAAACCGACAAAGATAGACACTGAGTGAAAAAAACACCCACCCAGATTCAGAAGCAAAGAGAGTGATAGAGTCAAAAACGCATACAAATACATAGATTCAGACATACAAACCGACTAAGACAGGCACTGGGAGAAGCAAACATCCGCCCAGACACATAGGCAGATAGTGGGAGAGATAAAAACACATGCAAATATATAGATTCAGAAATACAAACCGACAAAGACAGACACTGAGAGAAGCAAACACATACCCAGATTCACAAGCAAAGAGAGTTAGAGAGTTAAAAAACGCATACAAATACATAGATTCAGACATACAAACTGACAAAGACAGGCACTGGGAGAAGCAAACATCCGCCCAGACACATAGGTAGAGAAAGGGAGAGATAAAAACACATGCAAATATATAGATTTGGAAATACAAACCGACAAAGACAGACACTGAGAGAAGCAAACACAAACCGAGATTCACAAGCAAAGAGAGTGAGAGAGTCAAAAAACGCATACAAATACATAGATTTAGACATACAAACCGACAAAGACAGGCCCTGGGAGAAGCAAACATCCGCCCAGACACACAGGCAAAGAGAGTAAGAGAGAGATAAAAACACATGCAAATATATAGATTTTAACATACAAACCAACAAAGACACTGAGAGAAGCAAAAACATACCCAGATTCACAACCAAAGAGAGTGAGAGAGTAAAAAAACGCATACAAATACATAGATTCAGACATACTAACCGACAAAGGCAGGCATTGGGAGAAGCAAACATCTGCCCAGACACATAGCCAAAGAGAGTGAGAGGAATAAAAAAAACACATACAAATACATAGATTCAGACTTACAAACCAACAAAGACAGGCATTGAGACAAGCAAACACTCGCCCAGACATGCAAGCAAAGGAAGTGAGAGAGACAAAAACGCATATGAATATATAGATTCAGACATACAAACCGACAAAGACAGGCACTGAGATATGCAATTTATTTATCGTTACGTTTAATTTAGGTTAGATCGGTTATAGATGGCAGCACACCTGCTCAGAGACAATAGTCATAGTGAGAGAGAGACATGCAAAAAGTTGGGTTAATTTAGGTTCACTTAGAGTGGCGGAGGGGGCTGTAGGGGAGGGTTTGAGGGAGGGAGGGATATAGGGATAGGGGGAGGACTTGGGGCCCAAGCATCAGAAGAAATTATCCGTCCGGTATGCATCTCAAATCATCGTGGTAGGCACATTCTCACGATGATGCCATAAAAATGCCCCGAAACAGATCACTGTTAACACTTACCAAAAATTCAATTGATAAATCGAATGTGCAAATAACTTGTTACGATATTGTGACACTTAACATCTGTTGGCTAATGTCCTGGAAACAAAACATTGGATGTATTTCTAAAATCATTATATGTTCAATGGCTTGTTGGTTCAGATGAGTAACGTGTTTTTCTTTTACCTTAGGAAATCACTGGTCTAACGTTCGATTCCTACATCAAATACAAATTTCATGAAATCAATGGGAATTTGCATAGAATGTAAAAAATCATATCATTGGAAAAGAAAACATATCATCATTAGAGTACAATTAAAAGACATCAACAAAAAGAAACTATTAAAGTAAAAATCCATATATCCATACAATAAAACACCAACCATATAACAATACGTATAATCAATCATAAAGTAACACACATATCTAACCATATATCAAAACCATCCCTTCAATAACAATCAAACTTTCATACAATAAAACATCAAATATAACACCAATACAAGGAACAATAAAAATCCATAAACATAAAACATCCATACAATAAAACACCAATACAGTAGACAATAAAATATCCATATAAAAAAAACATTAAATAAAACATCAGTCATACAAAAAATATGTCTGCCAGGAATGATAGTCCACTTGTATGGTGGGAGTTCTGTCCGCTTCCTTTAATTGACACAGTAAGGTTCCACCTGCCCGCTACCTTTAATTGACACTGTAATGTGCTACCTGCCCGCTCTCTATCGTTAATACAGTAATCACCTACCACCCCGCTCTCTATCGTTAATACATCACTACTTCCTTTTATGTATCTATAGATATCAAATTTTCGTCTTTAGAATTTCGGTTACTATTGCGCCGAGTCACTCCTTATTTAGAGTTCGTTACCACGAACTGTTAGATTATGTGTATTCTGGAGCGCGTTTTTTGGTTACAAAGGATTGGATATTAACAGTTTAATTTTGGTTTTTCACATGGTAACCTGTAAATAACGTAAGCCTACTGAAAATTTACATTATTTGAAGGCTTGGATTTATATTGTTTGTTTGTACCTTTCGTGCTAGCTCACTTAAGGTCCATATGAATGTAAAATTGATTTCATTTGTTGAGCTACTTTTAGCTCACCAAATTTATACTATTTATACTATTTGAAGGCTTAAGCTGGATTTCTATTGTTTTTTTTGTACCTTTCCTGCTAGCTCACTTAAGATCCATATGAATTTAAAATTGATTTCATTTGGTGAGCTACTTTTAGCTCACCAAATTTATACTATTTATACTATTTGAAGGCTTAAGCTGGATTTATATTGTTTTTTTGTACCTTTCACGCTAGCTCACTTAAGGTCCATATGAATGTAAAATTGATTTCATTTGGTGAGCTACTTTTAGCTCACCAAATTTATGCTATTTATACTATTTGAAGGCTGAAGCTGGATTTATATTTTTTTTTATACCTTTCACGCTAGCTCAGTTAAGGTCCATATGAATATAAAATTGATTTCATTTGGTGAGTTACTTTTAACTCACCAAATTTATACTATTTATACTATTTGAAGGCTTAAGCTGGATTTATATTGTTTTTTTCTACCTTTCACGCTAGCTCACTTAAGGTACATATGAATATAAAATTGATTTCATTTGGTGAGTTACTTTTAGCTCACCAAATTTATACTATTTATACTATTTGAAGGCTTAAGCTGGATTTATATTATTTTTTATACCTTTCACGCTAGCTCAGTTAAGGTCCATATCAATATAAAATTGATTTCATTTGGTGAGTTACTTTTAGCTCACCAAATTTATACTATTTATACTATTTGAAGGCTTAAGCTGGATTTATATTGTTTTTTGTACCTTTCACGCTAGCTCACTTAAGGTTCATATGAATATAAAATTGATTTCATTTGGTGAGTTACTTTTAGCTCACCAAATTTATACTATTTATACTATTTGAAGGCTTAAGCTGGATTTATATTGTTTTTTTTGTATCTTTCACGCTCGCTCACTTAAGGTCCATATGAATTTAAAATTGATTTCATTTGGTTAGCTACTTTTAGCTTACCAAATTTATACTTTTTATACTATTTGAAGGTTTAAACTGGATTTATATTGTTTTTTTCCCTTTCACGCTTGCTCATTTAAGGTCCATAAGAATATAAAATCGATTTCATTTGGTGAGGTAGTTTTAGCTGACCTATCATAGACCATTTTAAGTTCTTACACTGAGTAGCTTACGTTACGGAAAGGCAATGTGAATCCAGCATTATTGAACAGGCACTTCGTTGGCACTTTCATGGTGAGTTCTAGAAAGAGTTGACCGTGAATTTTTAAGTGACAAGACATTATTCTTTTTTGAAAACTGTTTAGTTTTCAAAAAAACTTATCCTGAGAAACGAAAACCTTACAAGTTAAAATATATCATGACTCGAAAACTTTTTGTTCTTTTTACTTGCTTAATATTTCTTCCAAAGCCATTGATAATGGAATTATTTATCTCTCCAGAAATTGAGTTTCTTTGTCTATCTCAATACAGTTTTTAGAAATGTCAGTCTGGTTAGTAGGTTAAATTAAGTAAAAATAAAGAAAAACAGAAAACTAAACGAGAAATGAAAATAAAGAAAATTAGAAAATTCTCAAAAGAAAAATATAATTTCATGCTATATGAATTTGAAGTGAATAGATTTTTCGGGTTAGGAATATGTCAAAGATTGACTTTCTTTTCGGCCAACCATCATGGGTTAAACAGAAATCAAGTCGTCCTCTGTTTCGGTAAGAGGATGTAAGTAGAGTCCTAAGTTATACTTCTACCGGTCCTATAGGAATTACCATGCTATTTGCTTGAAGCTATAGGAAAAACATTTCCAGAGCATGTACTTATGGATTTGCTTGCCCTACGTTTCTTGGCGTCTTTCCAGAGCATGTACTTATGGAATTCTCGTACTTTATGCTCCTTGGCAGCTTTCAAAGGCAGATTACCAGACTGGTTATTGCTATTTATATCAATTTCACATGGAATTATCACATGCACATTTTTTTAAAGTTGGCAAGATATAATGGTCTAACATGTTTTGAGAGTATGAATTTCATAAGAATGTGCGTCGTGAGTTCACGTGGGCATTTTTTTTTTAAGCTGGCATGGTATAATGTGGTCCAACATGTTTTAGGAGCATAGTCGAAATTATGTAACTCAATCAGACTGATTTTTGAGTCAACATCCGTTTTTTAAGAACCAATCATAGACATTAGTGCTTGCTCAATATACGGTAACTCGAGTAGTGATTGGTTAAAAATATGTTATTTAAAAAATCGGATGCTAAACTCAGACAAACAAAAGGATTGTAACACCTGATTGGTTCGTTTATTTTGCATGATATTTCTAAAGTCAATTAAGATGAAGAAATGTCGGAGTGTAGGTTTTACATCACCAGGCACGTGCGAGGGAAATTTTTTGTTGGTGGGGGGGGGGGGGCTTAAAAAGACAAAAATGGGTGAACTACAATAGTTTATAAGACGGATCGTGAAAATCCCAAGGGTTTGTATAACAAGACTGGACCGGAGGTAGCCTCCCCTACATTCACGAATGGATATCGCTAGAATATTTTAAGACGGATTTTGTTATTTAAAAAATCGGATGCTAAACTCAGACAAACAAAAGGATTGTAACACCTGATTGGTTCGTTTATTTTGCATGATATTTCTAAATTCAATTAAGATGAAGAAATGTCGGAGTGTAGGTTTTACAGCACCAGGCACGTGCGTGGGAAATTTTTTGATGGTGGGGGGGGGCTTAAAAAGGCAAAAATGGGTGAACTACATTAGTTTGTAAGACGGATCGTGAAAATCCCAAGGTTTTGTGTACCAAGAATGGACCAGAGGTAGCCTCCTCTACATACACGAATGGATATCACTAGAATATTTTAAGACAGGCTTTGATAATTAAAAAATCGGATGCTAAACTCAGACAAACAAAAGGATTGTAACACCTGATTGGTTCGTTTATTTTGCATGATCTTTCTCAAGTAAATTAAGATGAAGTAATTTTGGAGTGTAGGTTTGACATCACAAGCCACTTGCGAGGGACATTTTTTTTTGGTGGGGAGGGGGCTTAAAAAGAAAAAAATGGGTGAACTACAATAGTTTATAAGACGGATCGTGAAAATCCAAAGGTTTTGTGTACCAAGAATGGACCGTAGGTAGCCTCCTCTACATACACGAATGGATATCGCTAGAATATTTTAAGACGGGGCTTTGTTATTTAAAAAATCGGATGCTAAACTCAGACAAACAAAAGGATTGTAACACCTGATTGGTTCGTTTATTTTTCATGATATTTCTAAAGTCAATTAAGATGAAGAAATGTCGGAGTGTAGGTTTTACATCACCAGGCACGTGCAAGGAAAATTTTTTGTTGGTGAGGGGGCTTAAAAAGACAAAAATGGGTGAACTACATTAGTTTATAAGATCCCAAGGTTTTGTATAACAAGAAGGGACCAGAGGTAACCTCTTCTACATACACGAATGCATATCGCTAGAATATTTTAAGACGGGCTTTGTTATTTAAAAAATCGGATGCTAAACTCAGACAAACAAAAGGATTGTAACACCTGATTGGTTCGTTTATTTTGCATGATATTTCTAAAGTCAAGTAAGATGAAGAAATGTCGGAGTGTAGGTTTTACATCACCAGGCACGTGCGAGGGAAATTTTTTATTGGTGGGGGGGCTTAAAAAGACAAAAATGGGTGAACTACATTAGTTTATAAGACGGACATGAAAATCCCAAGGTTTTGTTTACCAAGAATGGACCTGAAGTAGCCTCCTCTACATACACGAATGGATATCGCTAGAATGTTTTAAGACGGACTTTTTAATTTAAAAAATCGGATGCTAAACCCATACAGACAGAAGGAGTGTAACACCTGATTGGTTCGTTTATTTTGCATGTTATTTCTAAAGTAAAGTAATATGAAGAATTTTTGGAGTTTAGGTTTTAAATCTCCCGGCACATGCAAGGGAAATATGTGGTTGGTGGGGGGGCTTAAAAAGGCAAAAATGGGTGAACTACATGAGTTTATAAGAAGGATCGTGAAAATTCCAAGGTTTTGTGTACCAAGAATGGACCGGAGGTACCCTCCTCTACATACACGAATGGATATCGCTAGAGAAGACGGGCTTTGTTATTTACAAAATCGGATGCTAAACTCAGACAAACAAAAGCATTGTAGCACCTGATTGGTTCGTTTATTTTGTATGATATTTCTAAAGTCAATTAAGATGAAGAAATGTCGGAGTGTAGGTTTTACATCATCAGGCACGTGCGAGGGAAATTTTTGTTGGTAGGAGGGCTTAAAAAGACAAAAATGGGTGAACTACATTAGTTTATAAGACGGATCGTGAAAATTCCAAGGTTTTGTGTACCAAGAATGGACCGGAGGTAGCCTCCTCTACATACACGAATGGATGAATGGATATCGCTAGAGAAGACGGGCTTTGTTATTTACAAAATCGGATGCTAAACTCAGACAAACAAAAGGATTGTAGCACCTGATTGGTTCGTTTATTTTGCATGATATTTCTAAAGTCAATTAAGATGAAGAAATGTCGGAGTGTAGGTTTTACATCACCAGGCACTTGCGAGGGAAATTTTTTGTTGGTTGGGGGGGGCTTAAAAAGACAAAAATGGGTGAACTACATTTGTTTTATATCTCGGTAGATAGGATTTGCGAATTTGATCCTATTAAGGTGGAAAAAAAAGGGTTCATTAACCTCAGTGTTGCCAGTCAAAAGCTATGAGTTTGAGAAAATTGCCTGATTATCGAAAAATGGGGAAACACCCTCCAAAAGTCGACAGGAATGGGATTGTCTTGAATGGGGAATTTTCCATAGAAGAGGTGGAGGGTCTTTTTACGTGAAAACAGCTTCAACCGTGCCCAGCCCCCCCCCCCCCGTGATCAGAAATCAAATTATAAAGTTTCTTCAACTGAAAGTAAGGAACAACATCAAAACTTAAACGGGCTGAAATAGAGGTTGTTTCCAAAGATTTAGGATTCATTAACTTTAGTGTTGCCAGTCAAAAGCTATGAGCTTGAGAAAATTGCTTGATTATCGAAAAATGGAGAAACACCCTCCAAAAATCAACGGGAATTGGATTGTCTTAAGGGGGGAATTTTTCAAAGGAGAGGTGGACGTTATTTCCACGTGGAAACAACTTCAACTGTGCCCAGCCCCCCGTGATCAGAAATTACATTATAAAAAAGTGTCTTCAACTGAAAGCAAGGAGCAACATTACAACTTAAACGGGCAGAAATAGAGGCTGTTTCCAAAGATTTAGGATTCATTAACTTTAGTGTTGCCAGTCAAAAGCTATGAGTTTGAGAAAATTGCCTGATTATCGAAAAACGGAGAAACACCGTCCAAAAGTCGACAGGAAAGTCCATTTATGGATCGAAAAAGAGTTGAAGAAACTTTTTTTTTATAATTTAATTTCTGATTGCGGGGAGCCGGCCATGGTTGAAGATGTTTTCATGTAAAAATACCCGTCCCCTCTTCCATGGAAAATTCCCCCCCCTCAAGACAATACCATTCCTGTCGACTTTTGGAAGGTGTTTCCCCATTTTTCGATAATCAGGCAATTTTCTCAAGCTCATAGCTTTTGACGGACAACACTAAAGTTAATGAATTCTAGATCTTTAGAAACAACCTGTATTTCTGCTCGTTTAAGTTTTGATGTTACTCCTTACTTTCAGTTGAAGAAACTTTTTTATAATTTAATTTCTGATTGCGGGCCACGGTTGAAGTTGTTTTCATATAAAAATACCCTTCTCCTCTTCCATGGATAATTCCCCCCTCAAGACAATGCCATTCCTGTCGACTTTTGGAGGGTGTTTCCCCATTTTTCGATAATCAGGCAGTTTTCTCAAGCTCGAAGCTTTTGACTGACAACACTAAAGTTAATGAATCCTATATCTTTGGAAACAGCCTCTATTTCTGCCTGTTTAAGTTTTGATGTTGCTCCTTACTTACATTTGAAGAAACTTTTTTATAATTTAATTTCTGATTGTGGGCCGCGGTTGAAGTTGTTTTCATGTAAAAATACCCTTCCCCTCTTCCATGGAAAATTCCCCCTTCAAGACAATACCTTTCCTGTCGACTTTTGGAGGGTGTTTCCCCATTTTACAATAATCAGGCAATTTTCTCAAGCTCATAGCTTTTGACTGAGAACACTAAAGTTAATGAATCCTAAATCTTTGGAAACAGCCTCTATTTCTCCCCGTTTAAGTGTTGATGTTGCTCCTTACTTTCAGTTGAATAAACTTTTTTATATTTTAATTTCTGATTGCGGGCCACGGTTGAAGTTGTTTTCATGTAAAAATACCCTTCCCCTCTTCCATGGAAAATTCCCCCCCCCTCATGACAATACCATTCCTGTCGACGTTTGGAGGGTGTTTCCCCATTTTTCGATAATCAGGCAATTTTTTCAAGCTCATAGCTTTTGACTGGCAACACTAAAGTTAATGAATCCTAAATCCTGGACATTCTAAACGCTTGATATGCTAGCTTACTCTACAAAATAATGAACACATAACAATGTAATATTTTTAATGAAATAATGTTATGTAGAATATTAAAAAAAAAATATATTATGATACATTATCAATATCAATGATAACTTTGAAAATTTTGAATCTGTTCCATAAAATAGTTCACCATGTTCTCTCTTGATATTATAGCTATTTTCTTCTCTTAGTTCGTAATCAGTAGAATAATCATAATTCCATTTTGAATCATACACAATTTTTACTGGTGTCTCATGAACAGGCTCAATATGCTTTTCTTCTTTGGTATTATTTGATTCATTGACTGTTTGATCGATGTCAGTAACGTTTGCTGGTGCTTTGTTTTTCATCGTTTCATCTTTATATTCCGTAGTGATATTTTCTGACATTGCCATTTTTATTTTTCTGACAATTTCACTGTCTATTAACACATTATTTTTACACAGGTAACAGTTTCGGCACGTAAACAAGATATGGTTTACGATATTAGTAGCAGAGTAGGCCTTTCTTTTATTAGCCTTCCGTTGAATGCTAATACCCGAAGCTGATGATTGGATGTATCCATAGGTAATGTGTTACCTGCAGTAGTAGCAAGGAGTTGTCCTCTATCATCAACTATTATTTTTATGTTGGCATTCCCTTTGAGTGTAATCATCTCTGGAAATGATAATTTCGCATATCCAGCATTTGTATACTAGAAATTCTTGGGTGCTCCAAAGAAATCTAAACTCTCACTGTCATGACAATGCACGCATACGTTTCCGATAGTGCTACCACTTGTACTTGTTTCATAGTTTAAATACTTCTCGTTGTCGTCATTCAATGCTACAATAACATTTTTATGTGAACACACTCTATTAAAATGTTCCATCTTCACTTTTTTTTAAAGATATGACTTATGTGTTTATCGTTCCACTGCGTAAAAAATACTGATTTAATACATGCAATAGACTAGGTAGTGTCGATAACCAGTCATAGAATACCAGCGGGAAAGCCACATCATGTCTCTGACCAATCATAGAGCACAATTGTTAGAACCGTAAGCATATTTCACATTTGAACCAGAGAATTGTATTTTCCATAATTTTCTTACAAAAAACTAGAGTTTACGGTCAAAAACCCTTATTAGCTTAGATTTTACGGAAATAGTTTTATTTTTCGATCCATAAATGGACTTTCCTGTCGACTTTTGGACAGTGTTTCTCCATTTTTCGATAATCAGGCAATTTTCTCAAGCTCATAGCTTTTGACTGGCAACTTGAAAGTTAATGAATCCTAAATCTTTGGAAACAGGCTCTATTTCTACCTGTTTAAGTTTTGATGTTACTCCTTTCTTTCAGCTAAAGAAACTTTTTTATAATTTAATTTCTGATCGCGGGGACCTGGCCTCGGTTAAATTTGATTTCACATTAAAATACCCTCCACCTCTTCCATGGAAAATCCCCCTCCCCTCAAGACAATCCCATTCCTGTCGACTTTTGGAGGGTGTTTCTCCATTTTTCAATAATCAGGCAATTTTCTGAAACTCATAGCTTTTTACTGGCAACACTAAAGTTAATGAATCCTAAATCTTTGGAAACAGCCTCTATTTCTGCCCGTTTAAGTTTTGATGTTGCTCCTTACTTTCAGTTGAAGAAACTTTTTATAATTTAATTTCTGATCGCGGGGGGCTGGGCACGGTTGAAGTTATTTTCACGTGAAAATACCCTCCACCTCTCCTATGGAAAATTCCCCCTTTCAGACAATAGCAGTCCTGTCGTCTATTGGGGGGGTGTTTCTCCATTTCTTAACACCCAGGCAATTTTCTTAAACGCATAGCTTTTGACTGGCAATAGAAAAGTTAATGACTTATAAATCTTTGGAAACAGACTCTATTTCTGCCCGTTTAAGTTTTGATGTTGCTCCTTACTTTCAGTTGAAGAAACTTTTTATAATTTAATTTCTGATTGCGGGGGGCTGGGCACGGTTGAAGTTATTTTCAGGTAGAAATACCCTCCACCTCTTCCATGGAAAATTCCCCCCTCAAGACAATCCCGTTCCTGTCGACTTTTGAAGGCTGCTTCTTCATTTTTCGATAATCAGGCAATTTTTTCAAACTCATAGCTTTTGACTGGCAACACTAAAGTTAATTAATCCTAAATCTTTGGAAACAGCCTCTATTTCTGCACGTTTTGAAGTTTTGATATTGTTCCTTACTTTCAGTTGGCTACAATTTCTTATAATTTAATTTCTGATTACCGGGAGCTGGGCCTGGTTGAAGTTGTTTTCACTTAAGAATACCCTCCCGCTCTTCCATGGAAAATTTCCCCTCAAGACAATCCCATTCGTTTCGACTTTTGCAGGGTGTTTCTCCATTTTTCGATAATCAGGCAATTTTCTCAAGCTCATAGCTTTTGACTGGCAACACTAAAGTTAATGAATCCTAAATCTTTGAAAACAGCCTCTATTTCTACCCGTTTAAGTTTCGATGTTGCTCCTTACTTTCAGTTGAAGAAACTTTTTATAATTTAATTTCTGATCGCGAGGGATTGGGCACGGTTGAAGTTGTTTTCACGTAAAAATACCCTCCACCTCTTCCATGGAAAATTCCCCCCTCAAGACAATCCCATTCCTGTCGACATTTGGAGGGTGTTTCTGCATTTTTCGATAATCAGGCAATTTTCTCAAACTCATAGCTTTTGACTGGCAACACTCAAGTTAATGAATCCGAAATCTTTGGAAACAGCATCTATTTCAGCCCATTTAAGTTTTGATGTTGCTCCTTACTTTCAGTTGAAGAAACTTTTTTATAATTTAATTTCTGATCGCGGGGGGCTGGGCACGGTTGAAGTTGTTTTCACTTAAAAATACCCTCCACCTCTTCTATGGAAAATTCCCCCTCAAGACAATCCCATTCGTTTCGACTTTTGCAGGGTGTTTCTTCATTTTTCGATAATCAGGCAATTTTCTCAAACTCATAGCTTTTGACTGGCAACAGTAAAGTTAATGAATCCTAAATCTTTGGAAACAATCTCTATTTCTGCCCGTTTAAGTTTTGATGTTGCTCCTTACTTCAGTTGAAGAAACTTTTTTTTATAATTTAATTTCTGATCTCGGGGGGCTGGGCACGGTTGAAGTTTTTTTTACGTAAAAATACACTCCCCCTCTTCTGTGGAAAAATCCCCATTCAAGACAATACCATACCCGTCGACTTTTGGAAGGTGTACCCCCATTTTTCGATAATCAGGCAATTTTCTGAAGCTCATAGCTTTTGACAGTAAAGTTAATGAATCCTAAATCTTTGGAAACAAACTCTATTTCTGCCCGTTTAAGTTTTGATGTTGCTCCTTACTTTCAGTTGAAGAAACTTTTTTATAATTTAATTTCTGATCGCGGGGGGCTGGGCACGGTTGAAGTTGTTTTCACGTAAAAATACCCTCCACCTCTTCCATGGAACATTCCCCCCTCAATACAATACCATTCCTGTCGACTTTTGGAGGGTGTTTCCCCCATTTTTCGATAATCAGGCAATTTTCTCAAACTCATAGCTTTTGACTGGCAACACTAAAGTTAATGAACCCTTTTTTTCCACCTTAATAGGATCAAATTCGCAAATCCTATCTACCGAGATATAAAACTAATGTAGTTCACCCATTTTTGTCTTTTTAAGCCCCCCCACCAACAAAAAATTTCTCTCGCAAGTGCCTGGTGATGTAAAACCTACACTCCGACATTTCTTCATCTTAATTGACTTTAGAAATATCATGCAAAATAAACGAACCAATCAGGTGTTACAATCCTTTTGTTTGTCTGAGTTTAGCATCCGATTTTTTAAATAACAAAGCCCGTCTTAAAATATTCTAGCAATATCCATTCGTGTATGTAGAGGAGCCTACCTCCGGTCCATTCTTGGTACACAAAACCTTGATATTTTCACGATCCGTCTTATAAACTAATGTAGTTCACCCATTTTTGTCTTTTTAAGCCCCCTCACCAACAAAAAATTTCCCTCGCGCGTGCCTGGTGATGTAAAACCTACACTCCGACATTTCTTCATCTTAATTGACTTTTGAAATATCATGCGAAATAAACGAACCAATCAGGTGTTACAATCCTTTTGTTTGTCTGAGTTTAGCATCCGATTTTTTAAATTACAAAGCCCGTCTTAAAATATTCTAGCGTTATCCATTCGTGTATGTAGAGGAGGCTACCTCCGGTCCATTCTTGGTACACAAAACCTTGGGATTTTCACGATCCGTCTTATAAACTAATGTAGTTCACCCATTTATGTCTTTTTAAGCCCTCTCACCAACAAAAAATTTCCCTCGCACGTGCCTGGTGATGTAAAACCTACACTCCGACATTTCTTCATCTTAATTGACTTTAGAAATAACATGCAAAATAAACGAACCAATCAGGTGTTACAATCCTTTTGTCTGTCTGAGATTAGCATCCGATTTTTTAAATAACAAAGCCCGTCTTAAAATATTCTAGCGATATCCATTCGTGTATGTAGAGGAGCCTACCTCCGGTCCATTCTTGGTACACAAAACCTTGGGATTTTCACGATCCGTCTTATAAACTAATGTAGTTCACCTATTTTTGTCTTTTTATGCCCCCCACCAACAAAAAATTTCCCTCGCACGTGCCTGGTGATTTAAAATCTACACTCCAACAATTGTTCATCTTAATTTACTTTAGAAATATCATGCAAAATAAACGAACCAATCAGATGTTACAATCCTTCTGTTTGTCTGGGTTTAGCATCCGATTTTTTAAATAACAAAGTCCGTCGTAAAACATTCTAGTAATATCCATTCGTGTATGTAGAAGAGCTTACCTCCGGTCCATTCTTGGTACACAAAACCTTGGGATCTTATAAACTAATGTAGTTCACCCATTTTTGTCTTTTTAAGCCCCCTCACCAACAAAATATTTCCCTTGCACGTGTCTGGTGATGTAAAACCTAAACTCCGAAATTTCTTCATCTTAATTGACTTTAGAAATATCATGCAAAATAAACGAACCAATCAGGTGTTACAATCCTTTTGTCTGTCTGAGTTTAGCATCCGATTTTTTAAATAACAAACCCCGTCTAAAAATATTCTAGCGATATTCATTCGTGTGTGTAGAGTAGGCTACCTTCGGTCCATTCTTGGTACACAAAACCTTGGGATTTTCATGATCCGTCTTATAAACTCATGTAGTTCACCCATTTTTGTCTTTTTAAGCCCCCCCCCCCACCAACAAGAAATTTCCCTGGCATATGCCTGGTGATGTAAAACCTACACTCCGACATTTCTTCATCTTAATTGACTTTAGAAATATCATGCAAAATAAACGAACCAATCAGGTATTACAATCCTTTTGTTTGTCTGAGTTTAGCATCCGATTTTTTAAATAACAAAGCACGTCTTAAAATATTCTAGTGATATCCATTCGTGTATGTAGGGGAGGCTACCTCCGGTCCATTCTTGGTACACAAAACCTTGGGATTTTCACGATCCTTCTTATAAACTAATGTAGTTCACCCATTTTTGTCTTTTTCAGCCCCCCCTCCCCCACCAACAAAAAATTTACCTCGCACGTGCCGGGTGATGTAAAATCTACACTCCGACAATTCTTCATCTTAATTGACTTTAGAAATATCATGCAAAATAAACGAACCAATCAGGTGTTACAATCCTTTTGTTTGTCTGAGTTTAGCATCCGATTTTTTAAATAACAAAGCCCGTCTTAAAATATTCTAGCGATATCCATTCGTGTATGTAGAGGAGGCTACCTCCGGTCTATTCTTGGTACACAAAACCTTGGGATTTTCACGATCACGTCTTATAAACTAATTCAGTTCACCCATTTTTGTCTTTTAAAGCCCTCTCCCCAATCACAAATTACCCTCGTAAGTGCCTGGAGATTTAAAACCTAAACTCTAACAATTCTTCATCTTCCTTTACTTTAGAAATAACATGCAAAATTAACGAACCAATCAGATGTTACAATCCTTCTGTTTGTATGGGTTTAGCATCCGATTTTTTAAATAACAAAGTCCGTCTGAAAATCTTCTAGTAATATGCATTCGTGTATATAGGGGAGCCTACCTCTGATCCATTCTTGTTATAAAAAACCTTGAAATCTTATAAACTAATTTAGTTCACCTATTTTTGTCTTTTTAAGCCCTCCACCAACAAAATATTTCCCTCCTACATGCCTGGTGATGTAAAACCTACACTCCGACATTTTTTCATCTTAATTGACTTTAGAAATATCAGGCAAAATAAACGAACCAATCAGGTGTTACAATCCTTTTGTTTGTCTGAGTTTAGCATCCGATTTTTTAAATAACAAAGCCCGTTTAAAAATATTCTAGCGATATTCATTCGTGTGTGTAGAGGAGGCTACCTTCGGTCCATTCTTGGTACATAAAACCTTGGGATTTTCATGATCTGTCTTATAAACTAATGTAGTTCACCCATTTTTGTCTTTTTAAGCCCCCCCCCCACCAACAAGAAATTTCCCTCGCATGTGCCTGGTGATGTAAAACCTACACTCCGACATTTCTTCATCTTAATTGACTTTAGAAATATCATGCAAAATAAACGAACCAATCAGGTGTTACAATCCTTTTGTTTGTCTGAGTTTAGCATCCGATTTTTTAAATAACAAAGCCCGTCTTAAAATATTCTAGCGATATCCATTCGTGTATGTAGAGGAGGCTACCTCTGGTCCATTCTTGGTATACAAAACCTTGGGATTTTCACGATCCGTCTTATAAACTAATGTAATTCACCCATTTTTGTCTTTTTAAGCCCCCCCCACCAACAAAAAATGACTCTCGCAAGTGCCGGGTGGTGTAAAACCTAAGCTCCGACAATTATTTATCTTACTTTAATTTAGAAATATCATGCAAAATTAAAAAACCAATCAGGTGTTACAATCCTTTTGTTTGTCTGAGTTTAGCATCCGATTTTTTAAATAACATATTTTTAACCAATCACTACTCGAGTTACCGTATATTGAGCAAGCACTAATGTCTATGATTGGTTCTTAAAAAACGGATGTTGACTCAAAAACCAGTTTGATTGAGTTACATAATTTCGACTATGCTCCTAAAACATGTTGGACCACATTATACCATGTCAGCTTTAAAAAATAAAAAATAAAAAATGCCCACGTGAAATCACGACGCACATTCTTATGAAATTCATACTCTCAAAACATGTTAGAGCATTATATCTTGCCAACTTTAAAAAAATGTGCATGTGATAATTCCATGTGCAATTGATATCAATAGCAATAACCAGTCTGGTAATCTGCCTTGGAAAGCTGCCAAGGAGCATAAAGTACGAGAATTCCATAAGTACATGCTCTGGAAAGACGCCAAGAAACGTAAGGCAAGCAAATCCATAAGTACATGCTCTGGAAATCTTTTTCCTATAGCTTCAAGCAAATAGCATGGTAATTCCTATAGGACCGGTAGAAGTATAACTTAGGACTATACTGATGTCATAAGGAAAGATTTAAGAGAAATGGGAACTTCCTGGGAGGGTATTAAGAGGGATGCTTTGAATAGATTAGGATGGAAGAGGAATATGCGTAGCTGTGCCTGCATCAGCCGGATTGGTGCTGCAGCGAGATTTTTTGTACTAGCATTAGTAGTAGTGCTATTTTCTCACTAAAAATACGAAAAACTGGAAATGGCTTGCAAAGATTCGTCACAAAAATAAACCAATAAAATTTTATCAATATTTTTAACAAAGAAGTTTTTGACAGTAATCTCTATTTTCTCTTTGGTGTAACCATAATTTCATTTCTAATATTCAAGAAAGATAAAATCTATATCTACATGAATCCCAATTTCAACTCCACTAAACTCAATTATTTCCTAGCTTCAGCTTTATGAGCTAATATAGCTTATATTAAAATCATTAGTACTGATTGGGGTGAGGGGGAGCTTGAAAGCATTTTCCAAAATAAAGTTTAGAGCCAGAGTAAAGTAAAGAGCCACAGTAAAACCTAAAATGTGGTAGTAATAAAATTCCATGACAAATCTAACTTAAAACTTAAAGAAATAACCACGATTGAGATGGAACAATAAGAAGTTAATAATCACAATCATAATCACATCAAAGCATGGAAAATCACAAATGAATATCACAGCATGAATAATCACATCAAGCATGAAAATACCATGTGCTGCTATGAATGAATAGATGAAACCTAAAACGAACAGAAATTTAAATGAATAGTACGGTCAAACTTAAGGCGAAGATGAATTACACTAGATAAGAGCTCAGCTACCACCCCCTTAACTTCTACAAATACCAGAGTATCATTTGTGCTTTACCGAGAACGATTTGCATTTTAAACTGAATATTTTCATTTTTAATAATATAAGCAATAACAAAATGTTAAAATCAATGAAGGTTTACACGCAAGAGATATAAAATGGGGCTACTTGTCTCTCAAACCCTCAAAAGATTCGGATTTCATTTGTGCTTTACTGAAAAAGAAACGGATTAAAGGCGGGAGGGAGATCTTTTCTTTCTGTACATAAGCAATTCTAAAGTTATATTGAATGCAAATCAATCTTGCGTGGTCTTGTGGCTGGGGGCTCGAACTGAAACTTCTAGGGGGAGTTTTTAAAAGAGGGACAAGGTGACTTAAAATTTTATATATGAAGGGGAAGAGATTAAACAATTTATCCCCAAACCACACAAAAGAGTACACTTTGTTTTTTGTGATTTTTTTTTTTGGTTTTATTTCTGTTGTCCGTCACGCAGTTTTATTTTTTTAGTTAATAGTAACATTTATTTTTTTAGTTAATAGTAATTTTAGTTTTTAGCAACGATATTGAATTTTTCAGGTGAACTCTGCATTAATTTAAATAAAGCAAACAATAACACTTCATTCTTCAACCCATTATTGGCCGAGTTTTACCAATGGATTAATGTTAAAAACGAGACCATAGACAAATTGAGTGCCAAGTTTCTGGAAGTTATCGCCGAGGAGCACAGTCTTTTGATGAATGAATTAAAGCAATTCAACCATGAATTGAATCTGACATCCTATAATAAAAAGACAAATAATCTATTGTATCTGAGGGTGAGTTTAAAAATCGAGCCTTTTTACATTTTTGGTACTTGTGTAATATACCTAACAAACAGAAGAAGTGAAGTTAGGTTGATCGTAATGAAATATAAAAAAAAACAAGTTTTTTTAACTGAAAGTAAGGAACGACGTTAAAACTTAAAACGAACGGAAATTATTCCGTGCATAAAAAGACAAAAAATCTATTGTATCTGTGGGTGAGATTAAAAATTGAGCCTTTTTAAAACAATTGTACTTGTGTAATATACCAAACGCAGACAAGAAGTAAAATTACATTGATCTTAATTAAATATTCAAAAAAAAAACAAGTTTTTTAACTGAAAGTAAGGAAGGACGTTAAAGCTTAAAACGAACGGAAATTATTCAGTCAAAAAAAGACAAATAATCTATTGTATCTGAGGGTAAGTTTAAAAATCGAGCCTTTTTAAATTAATGGTACTTGTGTAATATACCTAACACAGAAAAGAAGTAAAGTTAGATTGATCTTAATGAAATACTAAATAAAAAAAAAAAGTTTTTTTAACTGAAAGTAAGGAACGACGTTAAAACTTAAAACGAACGGAAATTATTCCGTGCATAAAAAGACAAAAAATCTATTGTATCTGAGGGTGAATTTAAAAATCGAGCCTTTTTACATTAATGGTACTTGTTTAATATACCTAACACACAGAAGAATTGAAGTTAGGTTGATATTAATGAAATACTAAATAAAAAAAACAAGTTCTGTTAACTGAAAGTAAGGAAGGAATTTAAAACTTAAAAAGAACTGAAATTATTCCGTGCATAAAAAGACAAATAATCTATTGTATCTGTGGGTGAGTTTAAAAATCGAGCCTTTTTACATTAATGGTACCTTTGTAATATACCTAGCACACAGAAGAAGTGAAGTTAGGTTGATCTTAATGAAATATTAAATAAAAAAAACAAGTTTTTTTAACTGAAAGTAAGGAACGACGTTAAAACTTAAAACGAACTGAAATTATTCCGTGCATAAAAAGACAAATAATCTATTGTATCTGAGGGTGAGTTTAAAAATCAAGCCTTTTTACATTAATGTTACTTGTGTAATATACCTAACACACAGAAGAAGTGAAGTTAGGTTGATCTTAATGAAATATTAAATAAAAAAACAAGTTGTTTTGACTGAAAGTAAGGAACGACGTTAAAACTTAAAACGAACGGAAATTATTCCGTGCATAAAAAGACAAATAATCTATTGTATCTGAGGGTGAGTTTAAAAATCGAGCCTTTTTACATTAATGGTACTTGTGTAATATACCTAACACACAGAAGAAGTGAAGTTAGGTTGATCTTAATGAAATACTAAATAAAAAAAACAAGTTTTTTTAACTGAAAGTAAGGAACAACGTTAAAACTTAAAACGAACGGAAATTATTCCGTGCAAAAAAGACAAATAATCTATTGTATCTGAGGGTGAGTTTAAAAATCGAGCCTTTTTAAATTAATGGTACTTTTGTAATATACCTAACACAGAGAAGAAGTGAAGTTAGGTTGATCTTAATGAAATATTAAATAAAAAAAACAAGTTTTTTAACTGAAAGTAAGGAAGGACGTTAAAACTTAAAACGAACGGAAATTATTCCGTGCATAAACAGACAAATAATCTATTGTATCTGAGGGTGAGTTTAAAAATCGAGCCTTTTTAAATTAATGGTACTTGTGTAATATACCTAAAACACATAAGAAGTGAAGTTAGGTTGATCTTAAGGAAATACTCAATAAAAAAAAAAAGTTTTTTTAACTGAAAGTAAGGAAGGACGTTAAAACTTAAAACGAACGGAAATTTATTCAATGCATAAAAAGACAAATAATCTATTGTTTTTGAGGATTAGTTTAACAATCGAGCCTTTTTAAAACAATTGTACTTGTGTAATATACCAATCACACAGAAGAAGTGAAGTTAGATTGATCTTAATGAAATATTAAATAAAAAAACAAGTTTTTTCAACTTAAAGTAAGGATCGACTTTAAAACTTAAAACGAACGGAAATTATTCCGTGCATAAAAAGACAAATAATCTATAGTATCTGAGGATGAGATTAAAAATCGAGCCATTTTAAATTAATGGTACTTTTGTAATATACCTAACACGCAGAAGAAGTGAAGTTTGTTTGATCTTAAGTAAATAATCAATAAAAAAAACAAGATGTTTTAACTGAAAGTAAGTAACGACGTTAAAACTTAAAACGATCGGAAATTATTCCGTCCATGAAAAGACAAATAATCTATTGTATCTGAGGGTAAGTTTAAAAATCGAGCCTTTTTACATTAATGGTACTTTTGTAATATACCTAACACAGAGAAGAAGTGAATTTAGGTTGATCTTAATGAAATATTAAATAAAAAAAAAACAAGTTCTTTTAACTGAAAGTAAGGAACGACGTTAAAACTTAAAACGAACGGAAATTATTCCGTGCAAAAAAGACAAATAATCTATTGTATCTGAGGGTGAGTTTAAAAATCGATCCTTTTTACATTAATGGTCCTTTTGTAATATACCTAACGCAAATAAGAAGTGAAGTTAGATTGATCTTAATGAAATACTCAATAAAAAAAACAAGTTTTTTTAACTAAAAGTAAGGAACGACGTTAAAACTTAAAACGAACGGAAATTATTCCGTCCATAAAAAGACAAATAATCTATTGTATCTGAGGGTAAGTTTAAAAATCGAGCCATTTTACATTAATGGTACTTGTGTAATATACCTAACACAGAGAAGAAGTGAAGTTAGGTTGATCTTAAGGAAATACTCAATAAAAAAATCAATTTTTTTTAACTGAAAGTAAGGAACGACTTTAAAACTTAAAACGAACGTAAATTATTCCGTGCATAAAAAGACAAATAATCTAGTTTATCTGAGGATGATTTTAAAAATTGAGCCTTTTAAAAACAGTTTCATTTTTGTAATATACCTAATGCACAGAGGAAGTAAAGTTACACTGACCTTAATAAAATACTAAATAAAAAAACAAGTTCTTTTAAATTAAATTAATTATGTACTTTAAAAATTAAAACGAACGGAAATTATTCCGTGCATAAAAAGACAAATAATCTATTGTATCTGAGGGTGAGTTTAAAAATCGAGCCTTTTTACATTAATGGTACTTGTGTAATATACCTAACGCACAGAAGAAGTGAAGTTAGTTTGATCTTAAGTACATAGTAAATAAAAAAACAAGTTGTTTTAAATTAAATTAAGTCACGAATTTAAAACTTAAAACCAACGGAAATTAGTCCGTTAATAAACAGACAAAAAGTCTCTTGTATCTGAGGGTGAGTTTTAATATTTAGCTTTTTTACAGGCTTGTCAATTGGGTAATATACCTAATACACATAAGAAGTGAAGTTAGGTTGATTTTAATGAAATACTCAATAAAAAAAAAAGTTGTTTTAACTAAAAGTAAGGAACAACGTTAAAACTTAAAACGAACGGAAATTATTCCGTTCAAAAAAGACAAATAATCTATTGTTTTTGAGGGTTAGTTTAAAAATCGAGCCTTTTTTACATTAATGGTACTTGTGTAATATACCTAACACACAGAAGAAGTGAAGTTAGTTTGATCTTAATTAAATAATAAATAATAAAAAAAACAAGTTCTTTTAACTGAAAGTGAGGAACTACTTTAAAACTTAAAACGAACGGAAATTATTCCGTGCATAAAAAGACAAATAATCTATTGTAACAGTTTTTTTTTTCAGTTAAAGTTTTTTTAACTGAAAGTAAGGAACGACTTTAAAACTTAAAACGAACGGAAATTATTCCGTGCATAAAAAGACAAATAATCTATTGTATCTGAGGGTGAGTTTAAAAATCGAGCCTTTTTACATTAATGGTAATTGTGTAATATACCTAACACACAAAAGAAGTGAAGTTAGTTTTATATTAATGAAATACTAAATAAAAAAAAAAAGTTTTTTTAACTGAAAGTAAGGAACGACGTTAAAACTTAAAACGAACGGAAATTATTCCGTGCATAAAAAGACAAATAATCTATTGTATCTGAGGGTGAGTTTAAAAATCGAGCCTTTTTACATTAATGGTACTTGTGTAATATACCTAACACACAGAAGAAGTGAAGTTAGGTTGATCTTAATGAAATATTAAATAAAAAAATCAAGTTTTTTTTAACTGAAAGTAAGGAACGACTTTAAAACTTAAAACGAACGAAAATTATTCCGTGCATAAAAAGACAAATAATCCATTGTATCTGAGGGTGAGTTTAAAAATTGAGCCTTTTTATATTAATGGTACTTGTGTAATATACATAATGCAAATAGGAAGTGATGTTATACTTATATTTATGAAATATTAAATAAAAAACACAAGATTTTTTAAACTGAATCAATTAACGAATTAATAAATTAAAACTAACTGATATAAGACATTGAATTAAAATAAAAAAAATATCAAGTCTCTGAGGATGAGTTAAAAATTTACCCTTTTTACATCAGTGACCATTGTTTAATATACCTAAAACACAGACGAAGTAAATTTAGGTTGATATTAATGAAATATTAAATAAAAAAAAAAAATTTTTTTTAAATGAAAGTAAGGAACGAATTTAAAACTTAAAATGAACGGAAATTATTCCGTGCATAAAAAGACAAATAATCTATTGTATCTGAGGGTGAGTTTAAAAATTGAGCCATTTTAAAATAATGGTACCTTTGTAATATCCCTAGCACGGAGAATAATTTAAGTTTGGTTTATATAAATTAAATATTAAATAAAAAAAACAAGTTTTTTAACTTGTAATTAGTAAGGACTTTTACTCTTATAACAAACGGATATTGTTCAATCAATGAACACACAAAAACTATCTTTTATGTGAGGATAAGTTAAAATATTGAGCTTTTTACAGACAATTATACCGTTGTAATATACCAAGCACACAGAAGAAGTAAAGGGATATTGATCTTAATAAAATACTAAATAAAAAAAAACAAGTTTTTTTAACTGAAAGTGAGGAACGACGTTAAAACTTAAAACGAACGGAAATTATTCAGTGAATAAAAAGACAAATAATCTATTTTTTTTGAGGGTGAGTTTAAAAATCGAGCCTTTTTACGTCAATGTTACTTTTTTAATATACATAACGAACATAATATGTTAAGTTAGGTTTATAATAATGATATATTAAATAAAAAAACAAGTTTTTTGAAACTACAGTAAGTAAAGAATTTAAAGATAAAAACTAACGGAAATTATTCAGTTCATAAAAAGACAAATAATATATGGTATCTGAGGGTGAGTATAAAAATCGAGCCTTTTTACAGTAATGGTACTTGTTTAATTGACATATAGAAAATTATATTTGAATTTTTGTCGATATTATGTAATTATTAAATAAAAAAAACAAGTTGTTTTGACTGGCTATAAGTAAGGTATTTACAAATTGAATTGTTAGTTAATTGTTCATAGAATAAAAAGACAAAATATAGATATTATCTGAGGGTGATTTTAAATATTGAGCCTGTTAACGACAACGATGTTTGTGTAATATACCAAACGCACAGATTACGTAAATGGAGATTGATCTTAAGAAAATACTAAATAAAAAAACAAGTTTTTTTAAATTAAATTAAGGAACGACTTTAAAACTTAAAATGAACGGGAAATTATTCCGTGAATAAAAAGACAAATAATATCTTGTATCTGAGGGTGATTTTAAAAATCGAGCCTTTTTACATTAACGGTACTTGTGTAATATACCTAATACACAGAAGAAGTGAAGTTAGGTTGATCTTAAGGAAAAACTAAATAAAAAAAACAAGTTGTTTTAACTGAAAGTAAGGAACGACTTTAAAACTTAAAACGATCGGAAATTATTCCGTGCATAAAAAGACAAATAATCTATTGTTTTTGAGGGTTAGTTTAAAAATCGAGCCTTTTTTACATTAATGGTACTTGTGTAATATACATAACGCACAAACGAAGTAAAGTTAGATTGATCTTAATTAAATAATCAATAAAAAAAACATGTTTTTTTAACTGAAAGTAAGGAAGGACGTTAAAACTTAAAACGAACGGAAATTATTCAATCCATAAAAAGACAAATAATCTATTGTATCTGAGGGTTAGTTTAAAAATCGAGCCTTTTTAAAATAATGGTACTTGTGTAATATACCAAACGCAGACAGGAAGTGAAGTTAGGTTGATCTTAATGAAATACTAAATAATAAAAAAACAAGTTTTTTTAACTGAAAGTAAGGAACGACGTTAAAACTTAAAACGAACGGAAATTATTCCGTGCATAAAAAGACAAATAATCTATTGTATCTGAGTGTAAGTTTAAAAATCGAGCCTTTTTAAATTAATGGTGCTTGTGTAATATACCTAATACACAGAAGAAGTGAATTTAGATTGATCTTAATGAAATACTAAATAAAAAAAAAAAATTTTTTTTAACTGAAAGTAAGGAACGACTTTAAAACTTAAAAAGAACGGAAAATTATTCCGTGCATAAAAAGACAAATAATCTATTGTTTGTGAGGGTGACTTTAAAAATCGACCCTTTTTACAGTAATGGTACTTGTGTAATATACATAACGCACAGAAGAAGTGAAGTTAGGTTCATCTTAAGGAATTATTCAATAAAAAAAACAAGTTTTTTTAACTGAAAGTAAGGAAGGAAGTTAAAACTTAAAACGAACGGAAATTATTCAATGCATAAAAAGACAAAAACTCTATTGTATCTGAGGGTTAATTTAAAAATCGAACCTTTTTAAATTAATGGTACTTGTGTAATATACCTAACACAGAGAAGAAGTGAAGTTGGGTTGATATTAATGAAATACTAAATAAAAAAAAACAAGTTTTTTTAACTGAAAGTAAGGAACGAAGTTAAAACTTAAAAAGAACGGAAATTATTCCGTGCATAAAAAGACAAATAATCTATTGTATCTGAGGGTGACTTTAAAAATCGAGCCTTTTTACATTAATGGTACTTGTGTAATATACCTAACACACAGAAGAAGTGAAGTTAGGTTGATCTTAATGAAATATTAAATAAAAAAATCAAGTTTTTTTAACTTAAAGTAAGGAACGACGTTAAAACTTAAAACGAACGGAAATTATTCCGTTCATAAAAAGACAAATAATCTATTGTATCTGAGGGTGACTTTAAAAATCGAGCCTTTTTACATTAATGGCACTTGTGTAATATACCTAACACACAGAAGAAGTGAAGTTAGGTTGATCTTAATTAAATACTAAATAAAAAAAAACAAGTTCTTTTAACTTATAGTAAGTAACGAATTTAAAACTTAGAACGAAATGATATTATTCAGTGCATAAAAAGAAAAATAATCGATTTTATCTGTGGATAAGTTTATAAATCGAGACATTTTTCAAAATATTTGCTTCTGTAATATACATAAAGCAGAAAAGAAGTGAAGTTAGATTTATCTTAATGAAATATTAAATAAAAAAAACAAGTTTTTTTAAGTGAAAGTAAGGAACGACGTTAAAACTTAAAACGAACGGAAATTATTCAGTGCATAAAAAGACAAATAATCTATTGTATCTGAGGGTTATTTTAAAAATCGAGCCTTTTTAAATTAATGGTACTTGTGTAATATACCTAACACACAGAAGAAGTTAAGTTAGATTGATCTTAATGAAATATTAAATAATAAAAAAAACAAGTTTTTTTAACTGAAAGTTAGGAACAACGTTAAAACTTAAAACGAACGGAAATTATTCCGTGCATAAAAAGACAAATAATCTATTGTATCTGAGGGTGAGTTTAAAAATTGAGCCTTTTTAAATTAATGGGACTTTTGTAATATACCTAATACACATAAGAAGTGAAGTTACGTTGATCTTAATGAAATATTAAATAAAAAAACAAGTTTTGTTAACTGAAAGTAAGGAAGGACTTTAAAACTTAAAACGAACGGAAATTATTCCGTGCATAAAAAGACAAATAATCTATTGTATCTGAGGGTGAGTTTAAAAATTAAGCCTTTTTACATTAATGGTACTTGTGTAATATACCAAACGCACACAATAAGTTAAATTACATTGATAGTAATGAAAAATTCAATAAAAAAACAAGTTTTTTTAACTAATAGTAAGGAGCAGCTTTAAAACTTATAACAAACAAATATTATTCCAGGCATAAACAGACAAAAAATCTATTTTATCTGTGGATGACTTTAAAAATCGAACTTTTTAAGATTAACGGTACTTGTGTAATATACATATCACACAGAAGAAGTGAAGTTAGATTGATCTTAATGAAATACTAAATAAAAAAACAAGTTTTTTTGACTGAAAGTAAGGAACGACGTTTAAACTTAAAACGAACGGAAATTATTCCTTGCATAAAAAGACAAATAATCTATTGTATGTGAGGGTGAGTTTAAAAATCGAGCCTTTTTACGTTAATGGTACTTGTGTAATATACCTAAAACACATAAGAAGTGAAGTTAGGTTGATATTAATGAAATACTCAATAAAAAAAACAAGTTTTTTTAACTGAAAGTAAGGAACGACTTTAAAACTTAAAACGAACGGAAATTATTCCGTGCATAAAAAGACAAATAATCTATTGTATCTGAGGATGAGTTTAAAAATCGAGCCTTTTTACATTAATGGGACTTGTGTAATATACCTAACACAGAGAAGAAGTGAAGTTAGGTTGATCTTAATGAAATATTAAATAAAAAAACAAGTTTTTTAACTGAAAGTAAGGAAGGACGTTAAAACTTAAAACGAACGGAAATTATTCAGTGCATAAAAAGACAAATAATCTATTGTATCTGAGGGTTATTTTAAAAATCGAGCCTTTTTAGAATAATGGTACTTGTGTAATATACCTAACGCACAGAAGAAGTGAAGTTGGCTTTATCTTAATGAAATACTCAATAAAAAAAACAAGTTGTTTTGACTGAAAGTAAGGAACGACGTTAAAACTTAAAACGAACGGAAATTATTCCATCCATAAAAAGACAAATAATCTATTGTATCTGAGGGTGAGTTTAAAAATCGAGCCTTTTTAAATTAATGGTACTTGTGTAATATACCTAACACACAGAAGAAGTGAAGTTAGGTTGATCTTAATGAAATATTAAATAAAAAAACAAGTTTTTTAACTGAAAGTAAGGAACGACGTTAAAACTTAAAACGAACGGAAATTATTCCGTGCATAAAAAGACAAATAGTCTATTGTATCTGAGGGTGAGTTTAAAAATCGAGCCTTTTTACATTAATGGTACTTGTGTAATATACCTAACACACAGAAGAAGTGAAGTTAGGTTGATCTTAATGAAATAATAAATAAAAAAAACAAGTTTTTTTAACTGAAAGTAAGGAACGAAGTTAAAACTTAAAACGAACGGAAATTATTCCTTCCATAAAAAGACAAATAATATAATGTTTTTGAGGGTTAGTTTAAATATCGAACCTTTTTACGTTATTGGTATTTTTTTAATATACCTAAAGCACATAAGAAGTTAATTTGGTTTTATATTAATTAAATCATAAATAAAAAAAAACAAGTTTTTTTAAATGAAAGTAAGGATCGAAGTTAAAAATTAAAAATAACAGAAATTATTCAGTGCATAAAAAGACAAATAATCTATTGTATCTGAGGGTGAGTTTAAAAATCGAGCCTTTTTACATTAATTGTATTTGTGTAATTTACCTAACACACAGAAGAAGTGAAGTTAGGTTGATCTTAATGAAATATTAAATAAAAAAAACGAGTTTTTTTAACTGAAAGTAAGGAACGACGTTAAAACTTAAAATGAACGGAAATTATTCCGTGCATAAAAAGACAAATAATCTATTGTATCTGAGGGTGAGTTTAAAAATCGACCCTTTTTACATTAATGGTACTTGTGTAATATACCTAACACACATAATAAGTGAAGTTTGGTTGATCTTAATGAAATATTAAATAAAAAAACAACTTTTTTTTTAACTGAAAGTAAGGAACGACGTTAAAACTTAAAACGAACGGAAATTATTCCGTGCATAAAAAGACAAAAATCTATTGTATCTGAGGGTCAATTTAAAAATCGAGCCTTTTTACATTAATTGTACTTGTGTAATATACCTAAAACACAGAAGAAGTAAAGTTAGGTTGATCTTAATGAAATACTAAATAAAAAAAAAAGTTGTTTTGACTAAAAGTAAGGAACAAAGTTAAAACTTAAAACGAACGGAAATTATTCCGTTCATAAAAAGACAAATAATCTATTGTATCTGAGGGTTAGTTTAAAAATCGAGCCTTTTTAAATTTATGGTGCTTGTGTAATATACCTAACAAAAATAATAAGTTAATTTATTTTTATATTAATTAAATACTAAATAAAAAAAAAACAAGTTTTTTTGACTGAAAGTAAGGAACGAAGTTAAAACTTAAAACGAACGGAAATTATTCCGTGCATAAAAAGACAAATAATCTATTGTATCTGAGGGTGAGTTTAAAAATCGAGCCTTTTTACATTAATGGTACTTGTGTAATATACCTAACACACAGAAGAAGTGAAGTTAGGTTGATCTTAATGAAATACTAAATAAAAAAAACAATTTTTTTAACTGAAAGTAAGGAACGAATTTAAAACTTAAAATGAAAGGAAATTATTCCGTGCATAAAAAGATAGCTAATATATTGTATCTGAGGGTGATATTAGAAATCGAGCCTTTTTACATTAATGGTGCTTGTTTAATATACCTAATGCACAAAATAAATAAAGTTAGATTGATATTAATTAATTATTAAATAAAAAAAACAAGTTTTTTTTAACTGGAAGTAGGGAACGACTTTAAAACTTAAAACAAACAGAAATTATTCCGTGCATGAAAGGGGCTGTCCCCTCCTCAACGCCTCGCTCTTTACGCTTAAGTTTGACTTTCATACAACTCTATTTTTTTTTAAACAATGAAAAACTTTAGCGTAAAGAGCGAGACGTTGAGGATATTTAGGATATTTTAGGATATTTAGGATATTAGTTGAGGATATTTTATTAATTTTACCCTCGCTCGTAAAGAGCGAGGCGTTATTTAATATTTCATTAAAATCAACCTAACTTCGCTTCTTCTGTGTGTTACGTATATTACACAAGTACCATTAATGTAAAAAGGCTCGATTTTTAAACTCACCATCAGATACAATAGATTATTTGTCTTTTTATGCACAGAATAATTTCTGTTCGTTTTAAGTTTTAAAGTTGTTCCTTACTTTCAGTTAAAAAACTTGTTTTTTTATTTAATTTTTGAACGTTGTTGAATTACTACATGTTTTTATTCAGGCTCACCCTCCATGAATAACTACAAACAAATTTTCATACTAATTTTACTTTTATTTGTTTTAATGGATTTCGTGACACCTGTTTAATTTTATTTACGAACGTTTTTACTAGTAATAAATATACTTAACTTACGAATTAACTTACGTAACGAACTTCTATATTCATATACTTTTAATACCTATATTAGAGGGTTCGCCCCCTAGACAATACCTTGCCCTTTAAGCTAAAGTTCGAATTTTGTTCCAATTCTTTAAAAATTACCCCTTAATCACAACTGCCGTTAATTAGAATAAATAGCTCTTATGACAGTACTAAATAATCTTTGGCTTAAAGAGCGAGGTATTGACTAGGGGGTGAACTCAATCATATACGTAATGTTTTCTGTCTTTTTAAGTTTTGATGTTGCTCCTTACTTTCAATTTTAAAACTTGTTTTTTTATATATAATTTCTGATGTTTTTTTAAATAATGCTGGGAAATCCTGCACCCCCTTCATAGGAATGTCCCTCCCCCCATGAAAGCTTCCTTGATGTAAAGATCCTCCCACATAACCCCTGACCCACTCCCCCCACCCCCACTACCCGAGAAAATCCCCCATCAAAACATTTGTATAGTTACCAATAATAAATACTGTATGTAAGCATTGGGTAAAGTTCAAAACTTTCAGCCCTCCCCCGGGGACTTAGGGGGGTTAAGTCATCCTTAAAGATATAGTTATTATATTGTCGACCATGCTGAACAAAATGGCTATCTCAAAATTTTGATCGGGTGACTTTGGGAAAAAAATGAGCGTGGGAGGGGGCCTAGTTGCCCTCCATTTTTTTGGTCACTTAAAAAAGGGCACTAGAATTTTTAATTTCCGTTTGAATGATCCCTCCCAAAATATTCTAGGACCACTGGGTCTATACGATCACCCCTGGGGAAAAAAACAAAAAAAAAAAACAATAAACACGCATCCGTGATCTTTCTTCTGGCAAAAAATGCAAAATTCCACATTTTTGTAGATAGGAGCTTGAAAGCTCTACCGTAGGGTTCTCTGATACGCTGAATATGATGGTGTGATTTTCTCATTAAGGTGCTATAACTTTTAGAGGGTCTTTCCCCTTTTTTCGAAAATCAGCAACATTTTCTCGGGTAGGACTCGGATAACTTTTGACAGGTAGAACTGAAATTGATGAAACGGATTTATTTAAAAGCAGCATTAAAATTTGAGTCTTTTGATGTATCTATTGGTATCAAAATTCCGTTTTCTACAGTTTCGGTTACCATTGAGCCGGGTCACTCCTTACTTACAGTTCGTTACCACGAACTGTTTGATAAGAAAATATGATGAAAATACAATACTTATTAACACAATTATGGGCACTACAACAGAGAATTATGGAAAGCAGGCCCCCAATAACGCATTATATTAAATGATTTCAAATCTAACCTAAATACCAACTAAAATACTTGATTAAAATATACTTCATTGTAGCTTATCTCTCTCACGCTAAGCTGATTATCACCGAGCATATACTGAAATAGATAAAGAAACCGGTTCTACTCAGAGCAAGAACTTGTGTGTGTTTGGTATATAATTTACCATATTTTTTTCACTATTTTCATTCAAATACTGCTTTACATACAAACACTAAAATTACTTTGTATTTACTGACGTTGAATCTATTGTTTTTACTCAGGTTGAAATCGCATGATAGAAAAATATATTCTGTTTGAAAGTCGATAAAAAAAATGTGCCCTGATTATTCTGCTTTTATTGTTTTGTTTGTATATTTCTGCTCTAGATAAAAAAAAAAATGGACAAACTCAATCCTTGGATTTGAGATTTGACAAGAACTTGGACTTGATAAGGGTTCCTTGTCAAGTTCCATCGATATATCATGTAATGCTGGACATATGGAATGTTTACATGACTCAAATTTAGGGTACAATCCCATTATATGGGCCTTTCGGGTTAATCACTATAGACTAGGTAATGATAAAACCCGTTTTTGACGTCTTAACTGTTATAGAGCAGTCAATGATAGCAAGGTTTTCATTGCGTATACGATATTAAATCGTGTTTTTTTGGGGTTTAGGGGGGGGCGGTACCTAGGTTATGTTAGGTTACGTATTTAATATGTGCAAATCCTTACCCCCCCCCCTAATTTGCAAATATATAGCCCAAATTTGTTTCTAAACTATTATATATTCATCCTATTTTATTTTATTTCATTAGGATTAACCAAACTTGACTTTTTAGAGAGGCCCATATAATGGGATAGTACCAAATTTAGATATTTCGTTCCAAGGCTACTTTTCGCATAAACGAGTCTTTTCTTTGTCGTCGCTATTCTAATGTCTGAAGAATCTGAAGAAATCTTACTTTCATGACAAAAACAGACAGGTGTTGCTTTGAAGAAGATCCAAAATTTGTATGAATAAATAAGTGAAACCCAACATGGACAGTAATTAAAATTCTGTACCTTGTCTTATAGCCACACACTCAAGATCTTGTATCGTGAACATGAGACAATAACCGGTTTTCATTCTCTTTATACCAGACAATATTAGCTTCGGCTCGGTGGGAAACTGCATTGTAGCTATATGTTAATTAAATATTTAGTTGGTATTTTAGTTTGGTTAGGTTGGTTTGTATGAATAAATAAGTGAAACCCAATATGGACAGTAATTAAAATTCGTACCTTGTCTTATAGCCACCACACTAAAGATCTTGTATCGTGAACATGGACAATAACCGGTTTTCATTGTGTTTTATACCGGACAATATTAGTTTCGGCTCGGTGGGAAACTACATTGTAGCTATATTTAAATTAAATATTTAGTTGGTATTTTGGTTAGGTTAGATTTGGTTTGTTTAAGTTACGTATCAATATAATGCGTTCTGGGCGGTCCCCTTCCATAACTCTTTGTTGTAGTTTTCATAATTTTGTTGATAAAGTATTATATTTTCGTCATATTTTTTTTTATTTTATTAATATTAACCAAACTTCACTTCTCGACAGAACTTGAATGTCGTGGCTATAAGACACAAGTACCTTAAAATAAATAAACAATTCAAAAATAAACAATCAAAAATTACCACAATCAGGAGCAGGACTAAGCCCTCTGAAGGCGATATCGTCGTTCGTACTTTACTGCAAATGATTTATATTTCAAGTTGTGTGTTTTATTTGATATAACATCATCAACAATACAGCAACAACAACAACAAAAAACATATGGTTCTTGTTAAGAATCCGATAAACAAGCGAGAACTGTATTACGGACATCAGATAGGCATTACCTGGAAATTCATATGAGACGCTGTATAAACACAGGGTTTCTCACCCCGGGAACTATATTTAAACTTTAGTTTTTTGGGGTTTAGGAGGACTAAAGGGTACCTAGGTTGGGTTAGTTAGGTTACGTATTTAACATATGCTATGTTTTACCCCCACCCCTCCCTAATGCGCAAATTTATAGCCCAATTTTGTTTCTGAACTATTATATTTGCATCCTATTTTGTTTTATTTCATTAGCATTAACGAAACTTCACGTCTTGTGTGTTTATCAGATTCTTAACAAGTACAAAACCTATTTCAATAATTATTTTTTTTATCTTTTTCCACAAAAGAATTTTTTCAAAGAAAATTAAAGATCTACATTAACCCAAAGATGAACAGACACACATTTAAATAAGATTTCTAGCGTATAACTATAATAAATAATCAATGAATAAACTAAAGCCAAAACGAACAGAAATATTATAAGTAACCAAGTCGAACTCAAAGCAAGCAGAAAATACCGCAAAGGGGAGAAGCCTAAGGCTAACCCCCCCCCCCCCCTGGCCATCTAAAGACCAGAACATAATCTGCAAATAGTATATTTCATTGGTTAAGAAAACAATATTTTATATATTCTAGATCAAATTTTAATAATAGTTGTACGATAATGCCTTGGATCGATGGGTACGGGAAAAAAATCCAAATACGGGGGCTGAAATCTGCATAATCTTTTGGGTTCTTTAGAGCTTGCTGAATCCTAAACCCCGTCTCGTTACAACCTCGAGTATGGACAAATATCAATCAACTATCCCCCTCCACATTCTTTGCAAGTTTCATGTTAATTCCCTTAACTTTCTTCGAGATATTACATATATTTTTTTTATAATCTGGATGAGCATAGCGCATTTTGATGTAATTCAACTTCCCCATCAACAAGTCCTGACAATTATAACTTGGTATACTTAGCCAATCGTGACATATATCAGATATTCCCTATGGACAAAACTGGACGCACATACTATCTCCTCATTTAGTATACCGCCCCCAACAACATACCCTGAAGGCTCACCGTAATATCCTGAGTTTTAATGAGATTTTACACGGACACCTTTTTAGCAACCTGGATTTACATATTTTATATTCATTTAGTTTTAAACATCCCGAGAACTTTAAGTAGTGGAAGTAACATTAGTAGTAGTAGCAGTAGTAACAGCAGTAGTATTAGCAGTCACCAGTAGTCACAGTTTTAGTTGTAAGTAGTCATAATTACTTGTAGTCGCAGTTGCAATTCCAGTTTGTCACAGAAACAGTCACAAGTAGTAGCAGTCGCTAATATTCACAGTTACTGTTTCAAGTATTCACAGTTGCAATTAGTGGCAGTCGAAGTCGCATGTAGCCGCAGACAGAGGAAAGTGTTGCAGTAAAAGTCAAATGTAGTCGCAATAGCAGTTCCAAGTAGTCACAGGCAATTGGAGTCTTAATGAAGAGATTTCACATTTGCAAGTAGTCACAAACGCAAACAATCAGAGTCATAAATAGTCGCAGAAGCAGTAGTAGTCTAAGTAGCAGTAGTAGTCTAAGTAGCAGCAGTAATTGAAGTATCCCTTACCATCAGCCTCTCCTGAGTTGTTGCTGATGCGTCCTTTTGACAACATATATGTATATAATTTGGTTTGGTTTTTTTTTTCTACGTAAACCAGATAATCCCCTGAAAGTTTGATTTTATTGCCCTTAGCCATCCCAGATATATTTCAGATACTCACTTTTAACATTCTTATTTAATTAAACACCCCCCTCAACATATGAAAAGAAACCAAACTGCATCAGAGTGGATTCTAAGCTTGGATCTCCCTGGTTAAGTATAGTGGGGATGCATGTAAAATGTAACCTAACCAAATACAAACTAAATAGTTATTAAAATATAGCTACAATGTTGTTTTTCCCCTGAGCCGAAGCTAATTGTCTCCCTATGCAAATTGCAATAATCCGTTTATTGTCTTATTCTAATGATCCTAATTTTTTAGTATGTAGAGTAAATATCGGTAAATTTTATAAGTAGATTAATTAAAAAAACTTTTTCCACAAAATAAGTTTTTCAAAGAAAAGAAAAGAACTCCATTAAACCAAAAATCAGCAAAAATAAAATAAAATAATCTACCAAGCTTGAAACTACCACAAATCAGAATCGATAAATAAATGAAACCCAAAACCAACAGAAATTACAATAAATAACCGATCCAAACTCAAAATGAGCAGAAATTAACATGAGTTGGGCTCAAAACCTCTAAGCCTTCCCAAGGCCAGAACATAATTTGCACTTTACTGAAAAAATATAAATATTTTTACCTTTATAGCTTTAATAAATCAAATAATATTAACATTTTGATTACTAAATATCAGTATATGTATATTAAGCTGACAATGCACATTCATTTGTATTTTTTTAGCAGAAAACTCCCCCCAGCGTCTTCAGGGCAAGAGTTGTAAGTTATGCCCTGGTGGCATATAAGGTTCTTATTGACATCTTTGTCATAGAAACTTGAAAAAGGGCTCATTCGATTGGGAATTCAAAGCACTAGTGCCCTTTTTTAATAGTCGAAAGTGATTTGAGGGCAACTAACCCCCTTATCATAACAATCTTTTCCCCTAAACCTTCCCAAGGCCAGAACATAATTTGCACTTTACTGAGAAAAATAAAAATGAATGTACATTGTCAGTTTAATATACATATATTGATATTTATTAATCAAAATGTTGGTATTAATTGATTTATTAAAGTTATAAAAGTAAAAACGTTTATATTTTTTCAGTAAAGTGCAAATTATGTTCTGGCCTTTTGAAGACTTAGGGGTTTTGAGCCCAACTCATGTTAATTTCTGCTAGTTTTGAGTTTGACTCGGTTATTTATTGTAAGATTTTGATTGGATGTGTTTGGGGGAATGATGGGCATGAGAGGGGGGTTAGCTACCCTCCAATCACTTTCAACTATTAAAAAGGGCAATATCTCTCTCAATTTTTAATTGGATGAGCCTCCTTTGAAATTTTTTCGAGAACACTATCCATACAAATCTTACATTCCACGAGGGCATAACTTACAACTATTACCCCGGGGTCTCTAGGGGGGATTTAATCCTTAAATACTTAATTTTCAGAACTTTCAACTACGTTGAACAAAATGACTTTCTTAAAACTTTGATTGGATGTGCTTGGGGAAATGGTGGGCGTGACAGGGAGGTTAATTACTCTCTTCTCACTTTCGACTATTAAAAAGGGCACTAGCCCTTTCAATTTCCAATCCAATGAGCCCTTTTTGAAATTTTTACAACAACTTTCAATATAAACCTTATGTTTTCCCAGGGCATAACTTGCAACCCTTACACTAAGGACTCTGAGGGGGTTATCATCCCAAAAGACCTAATTTACAGAACTCTCAACTACGTTGAACAAAATGGGCATCTCAAAATTTTAATTGGATGTGTTTGGGGAAACGGTGGGTGTGAGTGGGGGGCTAGATGCCCTCCAATCACTTCGATTATTAAAAAGGGCATTAGCCCTTTTAATATCCAATTGAATGAGCCCTTTTTGAAATTTCTACAACATTACATTTTGTAAGAACCTTATATGCCCCATGGCATACCTTACAACCCTTACCATGAGGGCTGTGGGGGGGTTGTCATTCTTAAAGACCTGCTTTCAAAAACTTTCAACTACGTTGAATAAAATGGCTATCTAAAAATTTTGATTGGATGTGTTTGGGGAAAAGGTGGGCGTTGAGACGGGGGTTAGTTGCCCTCAAATCACTTTCGACTATTAAAAAAGAGTACTAGCCCTTTGAATTTCCAATTGAATGAACCCTTTTTCAAGTTTTTACGGCAAAGATTTCAATAAAAACCTTATATGCCCACAGGGCATAACTTATAACCCTTGCCCTGAAGACTGTGGGGAGAGTTTCCTGATCAAAGGTATAATATCCGAACTTGTAACTGCGTGGAACAAAACGGCCATCTCAAAATTTTGATTGGATGTGTTTGGGGAAATGGTGGGCGTGGAAGGGGTGTTATTTGCCTTCCAATCACTTTCGACTATTAAAAAAGGCACTAGCCATTTCAATTTCCAATCGAATTAGCCCTTTTTGAAGTATCCACGACAACGCTTTCTATAAAAAAAATCTTATTTGCCCCCTGGGCATAACTTACAACCCTTTCCCTCAGGGCTGTTGGGTGGTTTTCATCCTCACAGACCTAATTTCCAGAACTTTCAACTATGTTGGACAAAATGGCTATCTCAAAATTTTGATTGGATGTGTTTGGGGAAAAGGTGGGCGTGAGAGAGGGGTTAGTTGGCCTCCAATCACTTTCAACTGTTAAAAAAGAGCACGAGCTCTTTGAATTTCCTATCGAATGAGCCTTTTTTGAAGTTTCTACGACAACCCATTCTATAAAAACCTTATATGCCCCCAGGGCATAACTTACAACCCTTGCCCTGAGGGCTGTGGGGGATTGTCCTCCTCAAAAACATAATTTTTATCTAGAAATCAATTACGCTTATCAATATGGCTATCTCAAAATTTTATTGGATGTGTTTGGGGAAATGGTGGGCGTGGAAGGGGTGTTAGTTGCCTTCCAATCACTTTCGACCATTAAAAAGGGCACAAGCCACTCCAGTTTTCAATCGAATGAGCCCTTCTTTGAAGTTTCTACGACAACTCCTTTGATACCAAGTACCCTGGTCCTAAGACAATACTTTGTGCCAACATCGTTCATTACTTAGGCAGCGCTCTTACGCTGCCTATGATTGGTGAATATGTTAGTTTACCTCTATTCCAGCCTTCGGACTCTATTTATGGTTCTTGATGATTTTAATAGATTTAATGAGGTGATTGCCTTCAGAACACCAAGGGACAAATATTATGCATTGCAATTTTTTGAACTTCTATCTTGAAGAGTATCTATCTTGCAATTTATATCCGGTGTGTTTTAATCTGTCACATGTAGCCAATTCATCTGCGTCATTCATGGACAATATCCTTTCGCCTTATGCATGTTAGGCCACATCTTTGATTATGGATGAATCATGTATTATTATGTCTGGCTATAAGATTCAAAAGATTTTGCATATAGAAATTACTATAAAATAGAGAAAATTTTCAACTAAGAAAAGGGGTGGATCTAGAGCAAAATCTTGAGAGTGCCCAGCGTGACAAGGGAGCCAATAATCAAAATCATGGAGGGGTACTTATGCACTATACTCTTCACACCGCTATAGACTGTACAAGAAAACCAGACATGGAGACCCGTCAAACGGGTATTTGCTATCTAAATTGATTGCAAAGCGTGGTTTCTTATCGAGTTTACAATATTTAAACGATTGTTTTTTTTGCGATTTAGGGGGGGAGGTACCTGGTTAGGTTAGGTGGTACTTGTGCATTTTATCTAACACAGCGCTATAGACTGTACAAGGAAAAACTAATGAAAACCCGTCAAACGGGTATTTGCAAGCGATAAATGGATTGCAAAGCGTGATTCCTTATTGCGTTTACAATATTTAAACTATTTTTGGGGGGTTAAGGGGGGGGGAGGTACCTAGATTAAGTTAGGTTACGTATTGCTATTTTATTTTATTAGCATTGACCAAACTTGACCTTTGTGTGTAAAGTATAATGCACAAGTACCCTTGGGGGGTGTGTGTGTGACAAAAGCACTAATAATTGACTGAATTGATAAATTTATTCAAAAAAGAGTGGAAAAAACAAGGAATGAGGGTGCAAGAAATTCTGGGGGGGGGGGGCAGGGTCCTCCCAGCCCCACTGGATCCGCCAGTGCTAAGAATAGATATAGTTTAAAGTGGCTGTTGTTGATTCATAAAGGAATGAAGTACAAGAAGTGAGAGATCCGAACAGATCACCGAATATTATTATCGAATTTTGAATGAAAAATTAGATCATCATAACCCATATGAAAAATTGCATCGTAAGAAATTCTTACCGAGAAAACCATGGATTACTGAGTCACTCCTGAGGTCAACTAATCAAAAAAATTGTCTACATAAAATAAGAATAAAATAGGCCTACTCATCAAGTGATAATTTTATGTGATTTAAAGACGATAAGAATATGCTACCATACTGCCATGGTGAAAAGTAAATAAATCATACAATAGAGTCCACTTTGCTGTTTGTCATAGGCAGCGCTGTTACGCTGCCTATGATAAAGAAAAAAATGTTGAGAATAAGTTTTGTTTTTTTCTAAAGTGCAAATGACTATCCGGCCTTTAAAATGCTTAGGGGACATAAGCCCTACTCTTGGGTGTGGTATTTTTTGTTTGTTTTATGTTTGACTTTATTGTTCATTTAATTTCGGTTCCTTTCGAGTTTCACATATTCATGAATAGTAATTTGTGTTTGTTTAACGTTTAAATTTTATTTTAACGTTAAGATTTTACTTTTTGTTTAACGTCAAACGTTTAGATTTTATTTTAATCGTCTTTGGTTTTACTGTAGCCTTTATTTTCTGAAAATCCTTTTTTGTAAAATATCTCGTTTTAATTAATTAAATATAAAATCCTTCTGCATACCTGCGCTAAATGTCAATATAGTAATTATTTCTCAACAGAAAGGTTGTTATTTTTTTCCCCATTTTTATTTAATAACCGTTATTTTTGTGGTGCTAACACAGCCAAAGAATGTAATTTACCTTCACGATTTATTTATAGAATAGCTACTCTTTTTATTCCTATTTCATTATAATTAATAATTATAATGTATACTGACAGATTTCTTCTCTCTTTTATCTATCTTAGTTTAGATTTTTCTTTCTCAACGCTGAGAATGGCTTGCTGTAGAGAAGTGAAATACTCAATTGATTGTTCTTGTTTTCCTTTCAATGATATCATTTTATTGGTATCTTTACATTTCTATTTTATTGTTATATTACCTATTAGTATCAATTATTTCTTCCTTTTTTTAGATTTTCTTCGTTGGTTTTGTCATGGTAGTTCAATCTGACCTTTGACCTTTTAATCGTTTTACATATTATCTAATTAGGTAATAAGTCCATAGTTTTGATATTTAGTGTTTGTTTTCAGGAGTTAAGGCGAAATATAGCAATGGAAAAAGGAAAAGTACTGAAAAGGCTTGATCAGTTTGAGAAAGATTTGGAAAATGTATACCGTAAAATCGGCTGCAGCGGATCTTCTTTAAACATTGTTGAGGGAAAGTTTTGCCAAAACAATAAATTTGTTTTCCTCATCGGAGCCAGAATTTGGACGCCCGAAGATTTAAACCCAAAAAATTTTAAATTTTCAAGACTTAAGCTTTACGGACAACTTTGGAATTTGAAATTTGCAGATGGCAATGTTGCAGTATTCGAAATTCCTGATTTAGACAATGAAAACTCTAAGGATCTTATCAAAAATATTAAGGAAATTCAAGAAGTTGCTTCATCTGTCAATATATCTGTTATATTAGATATACCACATGCCTACTTTGGAAAACTTGACATTTATTCCTTATTACTTAAAGAAATTCAACTTATGGCAGGGGTAACTGGAATAAATGTAGCAATTAAGGATAAATCTGATATGGACGCATTTACCTTATCTAAAATAGCAGAGATGCGTAATAAGCTTAAATTGGTACTATTTTCTGCAACATTTATTTGCAACAATGACTACATATCAACTAGAGATTGTGTTTTAGAAAATTGTACAACGTGGGAATCAACTGGGAATCGATTTGGGTATCGTAATCGTAACGCTTGCTATAATTGCTTAAACAATCACATTAATAATAAGACTTGCAAAATTCATCTTCCCTCAGATGTAAGTGATTTAGAAATTGCTGCAAATTTTGATTTTCTAGTACTTAGAAATTTAGACGCTGAACAAGGAATCACTGAGCTTATAAGAAAATTTCAGTTGCCCATTGTTTTCCAAGGGCTCATGAAGCCATCCAATAGAATATTTCCTCAACTGATGTCCGTTATAGTGGACCATGAGGCTCAAGGAAAATCAAATACATTAGAGGTTATCAAAGCTATCAAGAAACATAAAGATGAGTCAGATGATTTTGATTAATATGGTGATTTTGAGTGTGATTAGCATGATTTTTTTTTTTGCGAAAAAAATTTCAAATAAAAAAAGCAATAATTTTATACTAATCTTTGTATGTACAAATAGTTTTAGATATAATTATGTTTATTTTTCTCTCTCTATGATGTATACCAAAGAGAAAAGGATGATTAATTCGTCTTAATTAACATGTTTATTTTAATGTTTGAAAAGGCATTCGTATTCTTCTTGTTTATAATGGCAAGTTTAAAAATCCTTCATTACTTTTGTTTAAATTTTTTTTTTCGTTCGTTTTTTTCATTCCCCAGAAAAATAATGAAAATATTATGTTCTATTTTTTTCTTCCTTTTTTTCTTTTTTTCCAATCTGGAATTTATATTGTAGGTCTTATCCTTCGTTGGATGTTAATAATTTTCTTACTGTGACGTATGTGGATTTTAATTACTTAGACATTCAATTGCTAAGTAAATTATTGTGTTAGTATTTAAATTACTCCTTGCATTTAAATTACTAAATTTAAACTGATAATTGTTTCAATAACAAATAAAAGAATTTTTTGATTAGTATTGCCCATTATTTGTGCCCATTACAGTTTCATGGTTTGAGGCGAATTACTTGGCCTTGAATGTTACCAAGTCACATTTTCTTATTTTTTCTCGAATTGGTGTAGCTTTCCCTCAACTGACACAGCTTCAGGTGTCACAAAGCTCCTTGTGTAGACCAAAGAATCGGTCGGTCCGGTTTCTTGGTATCCTGCTTGATGAGAACCTTTCGTTTAGACACCATATAGCCATGATTAGAGTTAAGGTATCACGGCGTTTGGGTGTCATTCGAAAACTCAAACACACCTTTCCTGGATCTATTCTGAAGCTTATTTTTTTCTGCCTTGTCCAGTCATATGTCTCTTATTGTCCCATAGTATGGATGTCTACTTTTCCGTCTACACTGCGGTCATTTTCTATCATGTATAAAAAAGCACGGCGTCTGGTTATGGATACCAACCGTTCTTCACCAAGACCACTTCTAAATCTACAGTCTATCTACATTCTTTCTTGTGCTTCTTTTGTTTTTCCTCAGCTTCATGGCAATCTTCCAAAATCTCTTCTAAAAACTCCTCAGTTTATTTCTGATTCAGGTCCATATACCCTTCGTTCGTCACATAGTATCTGCATTCCTCCTACTCCCACTGTGCGGTCTGATTTCAATCCCCTCATCGCTTGTCATCAGGTTTGGAACTCCCTGCTTCTTCAGTACAGAAATACCACTCGTTTGGCACTTTCAAGAGGATTCTTAAGGACCATTTAGTTAAGAATCAAACTGAATATTTTATTTTTTTATTTATTTATAAAGTTTTTTTTTTTTTTTTTTTTTTGTGGAGTTGATGTCCCCTGAATGTTCAGTTCTGTTTTATGGTGGTCTTCTCTGCGCTATGACTCCCAGACCTCTGGTATTACTATCAATATTTATTGCTGAAACTTGTATAGTTCACTAAGGAGTAGCATTCATGAAGACGGGTTAAATTTTATTGCTTTCGTACCATTTTATTACAGTCCAATAATTATAAGCCTTATGACTGAAATAACCCATAAACGTCAATTTTGCTACCTAGCTTCAGATATAAGCAGAGCTGATTGAACTGGAATTTATATAGTTTTAAATATAAGCTTAAAAGGGCTGTACATGGCTTAAGTTATGATATTTTAATATCTTGGATAAGAGCTATGAATAATATCGTAACAGCTATTATGATGTTGGTTCTACCTGCCAATACACATAATTCTGTTTCGACGATAGGAATTCGCTTATAGTAATAATAATATAATTTTTTTTTTTTTTTTAATTATTATTTTTCTTTTTGAGTCTATTTAATATAATTAATAAATTTAGTTTATTTATTCTAATTTTTTCTATAGTTTCCAGTTTATCTATATTTTTCTTTTCTTCTCCTTCATATGTGAGTAAGTGATCATTTTAAATTTTCTTTTGTTTTTTATCTCTGAGTATGTAATTCATATGTCGTCCCTCTTTGTACAGGCCAATGAGCCTTTGAGGGATTAATAATATGTAATATTGTATGTGTATTTAATGAAGAATAAAACTTATCTTATCTTACAAAGCGACAAAAACAGAGCAGCAAATTTTTTGTACTTTTTTTTCTAGTTATTGAATAAGAATAACAGGTTTCTTACATCAAAAGTAAAGAGTTACTTCAAAACAGAAAAAATACATAAATGAATCTGTATACAAGGAAGGATATCCTCCTTCATAACCCCCCACCATAGTGCAGCACTGAAAGTATTTTTGAGTCCAACAAACAGCGTCCCATATACAAAAACAGAAGATGTGGTGGAAAACCTAACCATCGTCCCCCTAGATTATGTGCAACTATAAACCAGTACTCAATTTTATGTTGCCTAAAATGAATCAATTCGGTTAAATGAAGATTAAAAATTGTTGTCTATGTCAATCATGTATTTTGTGCAGACAAATTGTACCCTTCATCGTTACACCTAAACTTTTTAGTGCTTTAAAAATGATTCTTATTTTAAATAAACGGCTTTTGTGCTTGAGCAGAAGTTCTTAAAAAATTGGGACAAGACTCGCACAAGACGCAGAATAATTTCTGTTCGTTTTAGGTTCTTGTGCTGCGCTTTAATTTCAATTGATTCTTTTTTTTAACAAAAAACCAGCTTTTCTGTAGCTTTCAAAATATTTCTTACATATAAATGGATATAATTTTGACGGAGGGATTATTAATCAACTATACCCCTTCAATATGCCCGAAAATTCAACTTTATTCCCTTAATCATTCCTGAGATATCTCAGATAAACCCTCTTCACTTCCTTGGATTCACATAAAGTCTTTTGTGGTTCCAGATCCCCGCCAACATGTTCTGGAATTTTTAACTTATTACCCTCAGCCATTCCTGAGGTATTGCAGCTATGTCCTTTTGATTATTTAGAAGCACTTAGTATCAGTTGATTTAGTGTAACATCCCTCTCAACATACCCTGAAATGTTTAAACTTATTAGACTTAGCCCTACTTAGATGTTGCAAATATAACCTTTTGAAAACTTGAATGCATTTAATGCATTTGATTTTGCTCAACATTTTCAACTCATGCCCTAAAAGTTTGAGGTAGCCTTCCCTTTCTGCTGTCTCCCTTAACACTTCCGTCCGGTAAAAGCTGATCCTGGGATGTTACGCAGACGATTTTTGATAATCTGAATACACTTTTCCTTTGATTTTGTTTCATCCCCCCTTCAAATTTTCCTCAAACGTTTCTGCTTAATACCTTATTTCGCTCCTTAAATATTGCATACATGCCGTTTAGAGAACCTTGATGCACTTAAACTCCTATGATTTTGTCCAGTAGCAGTTTAGTAGTAGCATCAAACAGTTCGTGGTAACGAACTGTAAGTAAGGAGCAACCCGGCTCAATAGTAACCAAAACTCTAAAAAACGGAATTTTGATACCAATAGATACATCAAAAGAATCAGATTTTTATTCTGATTTCATATATATATGTTTCATCATGTTTAATTTTAACCATCAAAAGTTACGCGCCTGAGAATATTTGGATGATTTTCGAAAAAAGGGGGAAGGACCCCCTAAAAGTTATTGAACCTTAATAAAAATCACACCATCATATTCAGCGTATCAGAGAACCCTACTGCAGAGGTTTCAAGCTCCTATCTACAAATATGTAGAATTTTCTATTTTTTGCCAGAAGGAAGATCACAAATGTGTGTTCATTTGTTTTTTTGTTGTTTTTTTCCCAGGGATGATTGTATCGACCCAGTGGTTCTAGAATGTCGTGGGAGGGCTCATTAGAACGGAAATTAAAAGTTCTAGTGCCCTTTTTAAGTGACAATAAAAATGGAGGGCAACTAGGCCCCCTCCCAGGCTCATTTTTTTTCCCAAAGTCATTTGGTCAAAATTTTGAGATAACCATTTTGTTCGGCATGGTCGAAAATATTATAAATATGTCTTTTAGGATGACTTAATCCCTCGAAGCCCCCAGGAGGAGGGCTTAAAGTTATGAACTTTACCCAATGTTAACATATAGTATTGGTTATTGGGACCCGGCTCAATGGTAACCGAAACTCTAGAAAACGGTATTCTGATACAAATAGATACATCAAAAGAATCTGATTTTAATGCTGATTTCAAATATATAAGTTTCATCAAGTTTGATCCTACTTATCAAAAGTTACGCGCCTGAGAAAATTTGGCCGATTTTCGAAGAAAAGACGTAAGACCCCCTAAAAATCATAGAACTTTAATGAAAATTACACCATCATATCCCGCGTATCAGAGAACCCTGCTGTAGAGGTTTCAAGCTCGTATCTGCAAAAATGTGGAATTTTGAATTTTTTGCCTAAAGAAGGATCACGGGTACGTGTTTATTTTAATTTTTTTTCCCCAGGGGTGATCGTATCAACCCAGTGGTCCTCGAATATCGTGGGAGGGCTCATTGGAATTGAAATTAAAAGTTCTAGTGCCCTTTGTAAGTGACCAAAAAAATGGAGGGCAACTAGGCCCCCTCCCACGCTCCTTGTTTTCCCAAAGTCAACTGATCAAAATTTTTAGATAGCCATTTTGTTCAGCATGTTCTAAAATAATATAAGTGTGTCTTTAAGGATGACTTACTCCGGGCGCCCCCCCCGAAATCTCACGATTTTTTTCATTTTCCCATAATTTTCTGATTTTTCTCACAGAATAATGGGTTTGAAGGATTTGCCCCCCCCCCGAAACAAATTGACCCCCCCCCCGAAACAAGTTCCTGCGTACTTGCCTGGGGTTGGGGGTTATGTGTTGGAGGATCTTTCCATGAAGGAAGTTTTCATGGGGGAAGGGACATTGCTATGAAGGGAATGCCGGACTTCCCAGCATTATTTAGAAAAAGATCAGAAATAAAATATAAAAAAACAAGTTTTTCAACTGCAACAGCAGCAACATCAACACTTTAAATGAACAGAAGTATTACATATATGATTGGGTTCACCCCTAGTCAATACCTCACTCTTTAACCCAAAGATTTTTTAGTACTTTCATAAGAGCTATTTATTTTAATTAACAGCCTTTGTGATTAAGCGGTCATTTTAGTAGTAACCACATATGGAATTTGCTTGCGCCACTGTACCAAACAGGTTTCTGGTAGGTATGGAATTCTACCGGTCCTATAGCAAGACATTTCTACCGGTCCTATAGGTAATACTTCTACGAGACATTACACCTTTTCAAAGAGATTCAGAGCTCCCTCACATTCCGGGCCAACCAGATATGTTTCTAGGCCAACCAGACATGGTCTTATACTTTGAGGAAGTGTCTTTCACTTTGATGAAGGACAAGTTTTTCTGACGCAATTTACCAGATTTCTAATTCAAGGTATATACATGTCTTTTTAGGGATAAACCCGTGTTAGAAAACCAGCGCGTCTTGTTTCGCTGTTAATAAAAGGAATTCAAATATTTTGTCTATGAAATAGAAGCTAACTCAATCTGCGAAAAGGTATTCCATTTGCACAACTCTAATCTGAATGAATTGTCACCGACAATGAGATGTAATCACTGCTAAGTCTTTTGTTATTGTGAAAGGTTTACCCAATTCGCTTCATAGGGTTAACTGAATTGCGAAAAGGGATAAGGAATTCGCAAATTGGACTCTATGAACGATATTAACTAATGTTTTGAATAATAGGAGTGTGAATGATTCTAATTAGTGATTGGATTGTATGACGATGGAGAAAAAAAGGGATTAAACTGATTAACAGTTAAGGTGACGATGGAGAAAAAGGGTTAAAGTGATTAGCAGTTACGAGCGAGGATTCCCCTCTGGTCCCTGAATTGCCTTATGTTTCTAGGTACCTTTCCAGAGCATGTACTTGACGATAGAGAAAAAGGGTTAAAGTGATTAGCAGTTAAGGTAACCTCAATGGCGTTTGAACAGTGTTGTCAGTTTAAAATAGAGTGTAATGTTATAGTATACTAGAAAGTTGATACTAAGAGAGATGTAGATGGCAAGAAAAGAATTTTAATAATGGATACCTCTACCTCTCCGACGTGTTCTGTATAAAACGCAACTGGTGCTTGAACAGTGTTTTCAATTTAAAATAGTTTAGCGTTATACTATACGAAGAAGTTGATATTAAAAGGGATGTAGATGGCAAGAAAACTGTTTTTATCTCTTTGCGGTTTTTGTGTCTCTTTGGACTGTTGGGCTATGTGTGTCTGTTTTGGATGTTTGAATGATTTTGGTCTGTGTGTCGTTCTTTTGGCTGTTTGTGTCTCTTAGGGGTCGTGTGTGTCTCTTTTGGCTATGTGTGTCTCTTTGGGGCGTTTGAATCTTTTGGTCGGTATGTGTCTGTATGGGCGTGTTTTTTCTATTTTGTGGTGTGTGTTTTCTCTTTTGGCGTTTTTTTTCTATTATGGATGTTTGTTTCTATTTATACAGTGTGTGTGTCTATTTTGGGTGTGTTTGTATATTTATGCTGTGTGTCTCTTTGGGCAGTTTGAATCTTTTTGGTCTGTGTGTGTCTCTTTTAGCTTTTTGTGTCATTTTGGGCTTTGTGTGTCTCTGTTGGATATGTGCGTCTCTTTGGGCCGTGTGCATCTCTTTGAGCTGTATCTGTCTCTTTGGGCTGTTTGAGTCATTTTGGTCTGTGTGTATCTTTCTTTTGGCTGTTTGTGTCTCTTAGGGGTCGTGTGTGTGTCTCTTTGGGCTATGTGTGTCTCTTTGGGGCGTTTGAATCTTTTGGTCTGCGTGTGTCTGTATGGGCTATGGGTGTTTTTTTGTCTCTTTAGACTGTGTGTGTGTCTCTTTGGGCTTTGTGTGTCTGTTCGGACTGTGTGTATGTCTCTTTAGTCTGTGTGTGTCTCTTTGGGCTGTGTGTGTCTCTTTAGGCTGTGTGTCTCTTTGGGCAGTTTGAATCTTTATGGTCTGTGTGCGCCTCTTTTGGCTGTTTGTGTCGTTTTGGGCTTTGTGTCTCTCTGTTGGATGTGTGCGTCTCTTTGGGCCGTGTCCGTCTCTTTGAGCTGTATGTGTCTCTTTGAGCTGTATGTGTCTCTTTGGGCTGTGGGTGTCTCTTTGTGATGTGTGTATTACCTTAGGTTGTGTGTGTCTCGTTGTACCATGTGTCCTTTTGGGGTGTCTGAGTCTTTTTGGGCTGCATTTGTCTCTCTGGGCTGTTTGAGTATTTTAGGTCTGTGTTTGTCTCTTAGGGTTGTGTTTCTCTTTGGCCTGTCTGTGTCTCTTTGAGCTGTTTGTCTCTCTTGAGGCTGTGTGTGTCTCTTTGGGTTGTGTGTCTCTTTGAGCTGTTTGAGTCTTTTTGGTCTGTGTGTGTGTCTCTTTGGACTGTTTGACTCTTTTTGGTGGGTGATGGTCTCTTTGGGCTGTGTGTGTCTCTGTGGTCTGTGTTTTATTGTTTGGTCTTTGTGCTTCTCTTTGGGCTGTGTGTCTCGTTGGACTGTTTGAGTCTTTTTGATCTGTTTGTGTCTCTTTGGGCTGTTTGAGTCTTTTTTTTGGGCTTTTTTGGTCCCTTTGGGCTTGTGTCTCTTTGGTCTGTTTGTTTTTCTTTGGGCTATGAGTATATCTTTGAACTTTTTGAGTCATTTTGGTCTATGATTCTGACTTTTGCTTGTCTGTGTCTCTTAGAGGCCATGTGTTTCACTTTGGGCTATTTGTGACTATTTGGGGAGTTTGAATCTTTTGGTCTGTTTGTGTCTGTATGGGCATTTTTTGTCTCTTTTGGCTGTGTGTGTGTGTCTCTTTTGGCTTTTTTTGTATCTTTGGGCTGTGTGTGTATCTTTAGCCTGTGTGTGTGTCTCTTTCGGCTATGTGTTTCTCTTTATGATTTGTGTCTCTTTGTGCAGTGTGAATCTTTTCTATCTGTGTGTGTGTCTCTTTTGGCTTTTTGTGTTGGTTTGGTCTTTGTATCTCTCTGTTGGATTCTTGCGTCTATTTGGGCAGTGTGCATCTCTTTTAGCTGTATGTTTCTCTTTGGCTGTTTGAGTCATTTTGGTCTGTGTGTGTTTGTTTTGGCTCTTTGTGTCTCTTGGAGTCCATGTGTGTCTCTTTGGGCAATGTGTGTCTCTTTGGGGTGTTTGAATCTTTTTGGTATGTATGTGTCTTTATGGGCATTTTTTGTCTCTTTAGGCTTTGTGTGTGTGTCTCTTTGGGCTTTGTGTGTCTCTTCGACCTGTGTGTATGTCTCTTTAGCCTGTGTATGTCTCTTTGGGCTGTGTGTGTCTCCTTAGGTTGTGTGTCTCTTTTGGCAGTTTGAATATTTATGGGCTGTGTGTTCCTCTTTTGGCTGTTTGTGTCGTTTTGGGCTTTGTGTCTCTCTGTTGGATGTGTGCGTCTCTTTGGGCCGTGTAAGTCTCTTTGAGCTGTATGTGTCTCTTTGGGCTGTGGGTGTCTCTTTGTGCTGTGTGTTTCTCTTTTGGTTGTGTGTGTCTCGTTGGACTGTGTGTCTTTATGGGGTGTCAGTGTCTTTTTGGTCTGTTTGTGTCTCTATGGACTGTTTGAGTCTTTTAGGGCTGTGTTTGTCTCTGTGGGTTGTGTTTCTATTTGGGCTGTCTGTGTCTTTTTGAGGTGTTTTTGTCTGTTGAGGCTGTGTGTGTCTCTTTTGGCTGTGTGTCTCGTTGGGCTGTTTGAGTCTTTTTGGTCTGTTTGTGTCTCTTGGGGCTGTTTGAGTCTTTTTGGTCTGTGTTTGTCTCTTTGGGTTATTTGTGTCTCTTTGGTCTGTGTGTGTCTCTTTGGGCTTTGTGCGTCTCTTTGGGATGTGCGTCTCGTTGCACTGTTTGAGTCTTTTTTATCTGTTTGTGTCTCTTTGGGCTGTTTGAGTCTTTTTTGGGCTGTGTTTGTCTCTTTTGGCTGTTTGTGTCTCTTTGGGCTGTTTGTGTTTCTTTGGGCTATGTGTGTCTCTTTGGGCTGTTTGAGTCATTTTGGTCTGTGTTTGTTTCTTTTGACTGTTTGTGTCTCTTAGGAGTCATGCGTGTCTCTTTGGGCTATGTGTGTCTCTTTGGGGTTTTTGTATCTTTTTTTGCTGGAGTTCTATCTTGTGTCTTTGTGTGTCTGTTCGTTCTTGTTGTGTATCTTGAGCCCTTGTTTATCTCTTGGGTTTTTGTGGGTTTCTTTGGGCTTTTTGTGTCTCGTTGGTGTGGTCACGTCATATTTCTCTTTGTTTGTTTCTTTCGTCTGTTTGTGTATCCTAGGAGCCATGTGTGTCTCTTTGAGCTTTTTTGGGGTGTATGAGTCTTTTTGGGCTGTGTTTGTCTCTTTGGGCTGTTTGAGTCTTTTAAGTCTGTGCTTGTCTCTTTGAGTTGTGTTTCTCTTTGGGCTGTCTGTGTCTCTTTGAGCTGTTTGTGTCTCTTGAGGCTGTGTGTGTCTCTTTGGGCTGTAAGTCTCTTTGGGCTGTTTGAGTCTTTTTGGTCTGTTTGTGTGTCTCTTTTGACTGTTTGATTCTTTTTGGTCTGTGTTTGTCTCTTTGGGCTGTTTGTGTCTCTTTGGGCTGTGTGTGTGCCTTTGGCTGTGTGTGTCTCTTTGGGTTGTGCGTCAATACGTTTAAGCAATAAATAACTTTAAGCTTAACCCGTCTTTATGCTTTTGAATAGGTCTTTTTTAGGAAAGTAACAACCTCTTTCCTGAAGTCACCTCTTATATGCACAATGCAGAAACTTCATTTAAGAAACTATGAAAAAATTGTAAGTAAGTAAGTAACAAATTCTTTCTTGAAGTCACCTCTTGGGTACACAATACAGAAATTTCATTAAAGAAAGTATGAAAAAATTGTATGTAAGTAGAGTCTTTTTGGACTGTTTGTCTCTTTGGGCTGTTTGTGTCTCTTTGGGCTGTGTGTGTTTCTTTGGGCTTTGTGTGTCTCTTTGGGCTGTGTGTTAATACGTTTAAGCAATAACTATCTTTATGCTTAACCCGTCTTTATTCTTTAGAATAGTTCAATTGTAAGCAAGTAACAAACTCTTTCCTGAAGTCACCTCTTGGATACACAATGCAGAAACTTCATTTAAGAAACTATGAAAAAATTGTAAGTAAGTTAGTAACAAATTCTTTCTCGAAGTCACCTCTCGGATACACAATACAGAAATTTCATTAAAGAAATTATGAAAAATTTTTAAGTAAGTAGCAAATTCTTTCTTGAATTCACCTGCTGGATAAACAAAGACATTTCGTTATAGAAATTATGACAAAATTCTAAGTTAGTAACAAACTCCTTATTGTTCACACGACTTAAATACAAGTTTTAGAAATTTAATTCAAGAAATTATGAAAAAAATTCTCAGTAAGTAACAATTGCTTTCTTGAAGTCAACTCTTGGATACAAAATACGGAAATTTTCCACAAGACACTATGAAAATATTTGTAAGTGAGTTACAAAATCTTTATTGATTTCACCTCTTGGATATACAGTACAGATACTTCATTCAAGAAATTATGAAAAAATCGCAATTAAGTAACTTTTTTTTTCTCTTTATCACAAACAATTTTCACTTAGCTACACGATGTAGAAATTTAATTCAAGAAATTATTAAAAAATTCTCAGTAAGTAACAATTTCTTTCTTGAAGTCAACTCTTAGATACACAATACGGAAATTTAATTCAAGAAATTATGAAAAAATTGTAACTATGTAGCAAATTCATTCTTGAATTCACCTGTTAAATAAATAAAAAGACATTTCATTCAAGAAATTATGACAAAATTCTAAGTAAGTAACAAACTCTTTATTGTTTTCACGAGTTAGATATAAGATGTAGAAATTAAATTCAAGAAATTATGAAAAAATTCTCAGTAAGTAACAATTTCTTTCTTGAAGTCATCTCCTGGATACGCAACACGGAAATTTCATTCAGGAAATTATAAAAATATTTGTAAGTAAGTAACAAACTCTTTATTGATTTCACCTCTTGGATATACAGTACAGATACTTCATTCAAGAAATTATGAAAAAAAATCGCAAGTAAGTAACTTTTTTCTCTCTTTATCACAAACAATTTTCACTTAGCTACATGATGTAGAAATTTAATTCAAGAAATTATGAAAAAATTCTCAGTAAGTAACAATTTCTTTCTTGAAGTCAACTCTTGGATACACAATACAGAAATTTCATTAAAGAAATTATGAAAAAATTGTAAGTAAGTAGCAAATTCTTTCTTGAATTCACCTGTTGGACAAAAAAAAAGACATTTCGTTCAAGAAATTATGACAAAATTCTAAGTAAGTAACAAACTCTTTATTGTTTTCACGAGTTAGATATACAATGTAGAAATTAAATTCAAGAAATTATGAAAAAATTCTCAGTAAGTAACCATTTCTTTCTTGAAGTCAACTCTTGGATACACAATACGGAAATTTCATTCAAGAAATTATTAAAATATTTTTAAGTAAGTACAAAACTCTTTATTGATTTTACCTTTTGGATATACAGTACAAATACTTCATTCAAGAAATTGTCAAAAAATCGCAAGTAAGTAACTTTTTTTTCTCTTTATCACAAACAATTTTCACTTAGCTACACGATGTAGAAATTTAATTCAAGAAATTATGAAAAAATTCTCAGTTAGTAACAATTTCTTTCTCGAGGTCAACTCTTGGATACACAATACGGAAATTTCATTCAAGAAATTATAAAAATATTTGTAAGTAAGTAAAAAACTCTTTATTGATTTCACCTCTTGAACATACAGTACAGATACTTCATTCAAGAAACATGATTAAACACGTTTTGAAACTGCATGCTATTTGCATGCCTTTCCTAGGCACCTTTCCAAACAAGCATACAATAACTTGATTTGTGATTGGTTACACACCACGACGGCGCATACATAGTGAGAGAGACATGCAAAGTCGACATAGCTTTATTTCATTTTTTTAAGGTTAATTTAGACGAAGTTACGTGCGCGCACGTAACCCCAAAAAAGCTCAAAGAGACACACATGGCTCCTAAGAGACACAAACAGCCGAAAGAAACACACAAAGAGCAAAATGACTCAAACACTCCAAAGAGACACACATATCCCAAAGAAACACAAACAGCCCAAAGAGACACACACGGTCTAAAGAGACACACACATCCCTAATAGACAAAAACATCACAAAGATAAACATAAATACCATAGAGAGTAAAACAACCCAAACAGACAAACATAGACCAAAGAGACACACATGACTCCTAATATACAAAAACAGTCTAAATAAAAACAAAAAGACCAAAATGACTCAAAAAGCACAAATATACACAAAAAGCCCAAAGAAACACAAACAGCCCAAAGAGACAAAAACAGCCCAAAGAGACAAACACAGCACAAAAAAAAATCAAACAGCCACAAGAGACACAAATAGATCAAAAACACTCAAAGAGTAAAAAGAGACACACAGCCCAAAGACACTCACAAAACCCAAAGTCACACACACAGCCTAAAGAGACACACACAGCCCAAAGAGACAAACACAGACAAAAAAGAATCAAACAGCCCAAAGAGACGCACACAAAGAACACACAGACTCAAACATCCCATAGAGACACACAGCCCAAAGAGACACACAGAGCCTCAAGAGACACACACAGATAAAAGAGACACAGACAGCCAAAAGAGAAACACAACCCAAAGATACAAACACAGACCTAAAAGACTCAAACAGCCCAAAGAGACACATACACACCAAATAGACTCATACACCGCAAAAAGACACACAGTCCAACGATACAAACACAGAATAAAGAGACACAAAAATCACAAAGAGAAACCCACAGCCCAAATAGACATATACATCTCAAATAGACTTACACGGCCCAAAGAGACGCACACCGCAACCATATAGACAAACAGACATACCCGAAACGAACAGCCACAAAGGGAACAAACCTGACATGCGGTTTCAATCTATCAAAATATACATATATACTAAGGATAACAAAACAGCCCTACGAGATACACAAATATACCAGAAAAATGAGCATAGTCCGAATAGACACAAAAATCCCAAAAAGACACACACACAGCCCAAAGAGACAAAAAACGCCCATAAAGACAAAAACTTACCAAAAAGATTCAAACATCCCCAAAGAGACACACAGTGCACAAAGTGACATACATAGCCTCTTAAGAGACACAAACAGCCAAAAGAAACACACATAGACCAAAATAACTCAAACATCCCAAGAGACAGCTCAAAGAGATGCACACGGCCCAAAGAGACGCACACATCCAACAGGGACACACAAAGCCCAAAACGACATAAAAAGCCAAAAGAGACACACACAGACCGAAAAGATTCAAACTGCCCAAAGAGACACACAGCCTAGAGAGACACACACATCCGAAAGAGACACACACACAGGCTAAAGAGACACACACAGCCCGAAGAGACACACAAACCCAAAAGATACACAAGCACACAGCCAAAATAGACAAAACACGCCCATACAGACACATACAGACCAAAAGATTCAAACGCCCCAAAGAGACACACATAGCCCAAAGAGACACACACGACCCCTAAGATACACAAACATCCCAAAGAAACACACGCAGACAAAAAATACACAAACACACCAAAGAGACACACAGATCCCAAACAAACACACACATACCAAAGAGACACAAGCCAAAAGATACAAACACAGCCCAAAAAAAGACTCAAACAGCACAAAGAGACACAAACAGAAAATAAATACTGAAAAACTCCACCTAGACACACATCCCAAAGAGACGCACAAAGCCAAAATACACAGACACATACCAAAGAGACACAAACAGCCCAAAGATACACACACAGACCAAATAGACTCAAACAGCCCAAAGAGACACACAAAAAGACCAAAATAACTAAAACAGCTCAAAGACACATACATAACAAAGATACACACACAGTCTAAATACAGACACACAGCTAAAACAGACACTGACAGCAAAAATAGGCACAAAACTCAAAGAGGAAAAAACCGAACAAACATACACAAACAGCTCAGAAAGACACATGCAGACCAAAAAGACTCAGACACCCCAAAAGGACACACAGACCAACGAGACACACACAACCTAGTGACACACACATCACAAAGAGACACCCACAGCCCAAAGAGATATAGCTCTAAGAGACACATACAGCTCAAAGAGACGTACACGGCCCAAAGAGACGCACACATCCAACAGAGAGACACAAAGCCCAAAACGACACAAACAGCCAAAAGAGGCACACACAGACAATACAGATTCAAAGTGCCCAAAGAGACAAACAGCCTAAAGAGACATACACAGCCCAAAGAGACATACACAGTATAAAGAGACTATACACAGTCCGAAGAGACACAAAAAGCCCAAAGAGACACACACACACAGTATAAAGATACAAAAAACACCCATAGCCCAGACTTACAAATACAGAACACAAGATTCAAATACACAAAATAGACACACATAGCCTAAAGAGATTCACACACGACCACTACGCGACACAAACAGCCAAAAGAAAGATACACAGACCAAAATGACTCAAACAGCCCAAAACAGCTCAAAGGGACGTACATGGCCCAAAGAGATGCACACATCCAACAGAGAGACACAAAGCCCAAAACGACACAAACAGCCAAAAGAGGCACACACAGACCATAAAGATTCAAACTGCCCAAAGAGACACAGCCTAAAGAGACACACACAGCCCAAAGAGACACACACAGTCTAAAGAGACATACACACAGTCCAAAGAGACACACAAAGCCCAAAGAGACACACACAGCCCAAAGAGACAAAAAACACCCATAGCCCATACAGACACAAACGGACCAAAAGAATTAAACGCCCCAAAGAGACACACATAGCCCAAAGAGACACACACACGGCCCCTAAGAGACACAAACAGCCAAAAGAAAGACGCACAGACCAAAATTACTCAAACAGCCCAAAGAGACACATACAGCTCAAAGAGATGCACACGGCCCAAAGAGACGCAGACATCCAACAGAGACACACAAAGCCCAAAACGACACAAAAAGCTAAAAGAGACACACACAGACCAAAAAGATTCAAACTGCCCAAACAGACACACAGCCCAAAGATAGACACACACCCCATAGAGAGACACACACAGAATAATCAGACACACAAACCCCTAAGATAAACAAAAACCCAAAATATACACACACACAGTCCAAAGACAAAAAAAACGCCCATACAGACACATACAGACCAAAAGATTCAAACGCCCCAAAGAGACACACATAGCCCAAAGTGACAAACACGACCCCTAAGAGACACAAACAGCCAAAAGAAAGACACACAGACCAAAATGATTCAAACAGCCAAAAGAGACACACATAGCCCAACAGCCCAAAGAGACATAAACATCTCGAAGAGATAAACACAGTTTTCTTGCCATCTACATCCCTCTTAGTATCAACTTCTTCGTATAGCATAACGTTAAACTATTTTAAATTGAAAACACTGTTCAAGCACCACTTGCTTTATATTCAGAGCACGTCGGAGAGGTAGAGCTATCCATTATTAAAATTCTTTTCTTGCCATCTACATCTCTCTTAGTATCAACTTTCTAGTATACTATAACATTACACTCTATTTTAAACCGACAACACTGTTCAAACGCCATTGAGGTTACCTTAACTGCTAATCACTTTAACCCTTTTTCTCTATCGTCAAGTACATGCTCTGGAAAGGTACCTAGGAACATAAGGCAATTCAGGGACCAGAGGGGAATCCTCGCTCGTAACTGCTAATCACTTTAACCCTTTTTCTCCATCGTCACCTTAACTGTTAATCAGTTCGATCCCTCTTTTTTTTTCTCCATCGTCATACAATCCAATCACTAATTAGAATCATTCACACTCCTATTATTCAAAAAATTAATTAATATAGTTCATAGAGTCCAATTTTCGAATTCCTTATCCCTTTTTGCAAGTCAGTTAACCCTATGAAGGGAATTGGGTAACCCTTTCACAATAACAAAAGACTTAGCTGTGATTACATCTCATTGTCGGTGACAATTCAATCAGATTAGAGTTGTGCAAATGAAATACCTTTTTGCAAATTGAGTTAGCTTCTATTTCATAGACAAAATATTTGAATTCCTTTTATTAACAGCGAAACAAGACGCGCTGGTTTTCTAACACGGGTTTATCCCTAAAAAGACATGTATATACCTTGAATTAGAAATCTGGTAAATTGCGTCAGAAAAACTTGTCCTTCATCAAAGTGAAAGACAAGTCCTCAAAGTATAAGACCATGTCTGGTTGGCGTAGAAATATATCTGGTTGGCCCGGAATGTGAGGGAGCTCTGAATCTCTTTGAAAAGGTGTAATGTCTCGTAGAAGTATTACCTATAGGACCGGTAGAAATGTCTTGCTATAGGACCGGTAGAATTTCATACCTACCAGAAACCTGTTTGGTACAGGGGCGCAAGCAAATTCCATATGTGGTTACTACTCATTTTTAAAGAATTGGAACAACATTTGAACTTTCGCTTAAAGAGCAGGGTATTGACTAGAGGGCGAACCCCCTAATATACGTATTAAAAATATATGAATATAGAAGTTCGTTGCGTAAGTTAATTCGTAAATTACGTATATTTATTACTAATAAAAACGTTCGTAAATAAAATGAAACAAGTATCGAGAAAGCGATTTAACCAAATAAAATTAAATTAATATTAAAATTTTTTTTTAATTATCAAGGCCGTAACCAGGGGGGATTACCCGGTTTGAACCCCCCCTCCCAAAAGTTTTGACCGAGTTTAAAATAAGTCGACAATTAGTAAAACCTAGGTAAAAATCAGTAAAATTAGTCAAATACTGAGTCAAAAGTTAGTAACTCCTCCCCCAAAAAAATCCTGGATCCGCCCTTGTTAATTATTCATGTACTGTGAGCCAAGATCAAAACCTGCATTTATTCAAAAACGTTCAAAAATTAAATGAAAAAAAACAAGTTTTTTTAACTGAAAGTAAGGAGCGACATTAAAACTTAAAACAACAGAAATTATTCCGTATATGAAAGGGGCTGTCCCCTCCTCAACGCCTCAGTATTTATGATAAATTTTTACTCTTACACAAGGAAATATTTTTTTAAAACAATAAAAAACTTTCGCGTAACGAGTAAGGTATGGCGGAGGGGGCAGCCCCTTCCATATACCGAATAATTTATGTTCATTTTATTCTTTAACGTTGTTGCTTACTTTCAGTTAAAAAAAACCTGTTTTTTTTCATTTAATTAGCAGTAGAAACAGTAATAGCAGTCACAGTCACAATCGCAGTAGTAATTGTAGTATCGCGTAGCAGTATTTGCATATACTTACAGTCGCAAAAAATCAGTCAGAAGTAGTCCAGATCAGAAGTAGTCACCGTATCATGTATTCATAGTTACAAGTAGTTTTATTTAGAGTCGCAAGCAGTTACAGTCACAAGTAGTTGCAGTTGTAAGTAAATGCAGTTGTAATCAATATTAGTTACAGTCGAGGTCGGAAGTAGTCGCAGCCACACGCTGTCGTAGCCTCAGGCGGCTCACAGCACCAGCCCTGTGGTGAGTTGTTAGCAGTAGTAGTAATTGCATTATTTGTTGTATTCAATTTAGTTCACTTAGTTACACAATTATAAAACACATAACATTAATCCAAGTGGCTGCCCAAGGAAGGACATGAAAGCACTTGATACTGGGTGACAAAAAAAATTCTTAACAAACAAACAAAAAAAAAGAAGTAATACAGCCAAAATATTCAAGTGAAATGAAAAACAAATATGTAAAAATAATAAGAACAAAAATGAAGGATAAAAAGACGAAGAAAAGAAAAAAATACGAACCAAGACGCAAAAGAAAGTTTATTCATTTTAATCTTAAATAAACCAAGATGTTCAGCTCCCAGAATGTTCTCTGGAAGAGATTTCCAAACCTTATGATCTAGAGAATTGACAGAAAAACCTGCTCTAATTACATTTCTTTTTTCAGTGACTAGATTATCACCATTGGGGCTACTATAACTTTGAAGTAATTTATTTCCTCTGTAAATCCATGAATACCTCAGGAATGACAGAGTTCCAACATGGATACGAGAATATTCCTGCTTGACAATCTCGAAGTTCCCAAACATTAAGTGCTCTGAGTCTATGATAACACGCCTCAGCATAATTGACTATTTCCATGTATCCACCAATAAGTCGTTTCACTTTGTTACTAAACAAAAAAAAAGTTTTTTTAACTGAAAGTAAGGAGCGACATTAAAACTTAAAGCGTTGAGCGTAAAGAGTGAGGCGTTGAGGAGGGGACAGCCCCTTTCATATACAGAATATTTTGTTTTCGTTTTAAGTTTTAATGTCGCTCCTTACTTTCAGTTAAAAAAAACTCGTTTTTAATTTATTTAATTTCTGAACATTTTTCAACTAATGCTGGTTCGACTTTGGCTCAACGTATATGAAAAATTAAAACATAATTTGAATATTAATTTTGGCAGATTTTTTCCGAATATGAAGGGTCACCCCCTCCTGAATAACTTACTCTTTACGCTACAGCTGTTAGCACTTTTAAAAAAGCTTCCTATCATAGGCAGCGCAATCGCGCTGCCTAAGTAAAGAACGATGTTGGCAAAATATATTATTTATTATTATTTTTCCTTTAGACCAGGGCACTTCATTTCGAAGAAGTTGTCGTAGAAACTTCGAGAAGGGCTCATTCAATTCGAAATTGGAGAGGCTTGTGGCCTTTTAATAGTCGAAAGTGATTGGAAAGCAACTAACACCCCTTCCACGCCCACCATTTCCACAAACACAAACAATCAAAATTTTGAGACAGCCATTTTTTTCAACGCAGTTGAAAATTCTGAAAATTATAACTTTGAGCTAGACACTCCCCCCACAGACTTCAGGGCAAGGGTTATAAGTTATGCCCTGGGGGCATATAAAGTTTTTTATTAAAATCTTTGTCGTAGAAACTTGAAAAAGAGCTCATTTGATTGGAAACTCAAAGGGCTAGTGCCCTTTTTAATAGTCAAAAGTGATTTGAGGGCAATTAACCCCCCTCTCACCCCCACCTTTTCGCCCAACACATCCAACCAACATTTTTATATAACCATTTTATTCAACGTAGTAGAAAGTTTTGGAAATTAGGTCTTTAAGGATGACAACCCCCCCCCCCTACAACCCGCAGGGCCAGGGTTGTAAATTATGCCCGGGGGGCATATAAGGTATTCATAGAAAGTGATGTTTTAAAAACTTTAAAAAGGGCTCATACAATTAGAAATCGAAAGGGCTAGTGCCCTTTTTAATAGTCGAAAGTGATTGAAGGGCAACTAACCCCCTCTCGCGCCCACCATTTCCCCAAACACATCCAATGAAAATTTTGAGATATCCATTTTGTTCAACGAAGTTGAAAGTTCTGGAAATTAGGTCTTTGAGGATGATAACCCCCTCAGAGCCCTCAGGGCAAGGGTTGTAAGATATGCCCTGGGGAATATCTTACAACGATTACAAGGTTTTTATAGAAATTTTTGTCGTAGAAACTTCAAAAAAGGTTCATTTAAAAGGAAGTTGAAAGGGCTAGTGCCCTTTTTAATAGTCGAACGTGACTGGAGAGTAATTAGCCCCTTAGCCCTCCATTTCCCCAAACACATTCAATCAAAGTTTTGAGATAGCCATTTTTTTCAACTTAGTTGAAAGTTCTGGTAATTATGTATTTGAGGATGAAAAACCCCCAGAAGCCCCCAGGGTAAATGTTTTAAGTTATACCCTGTTGGCATATGAGGTATTTATAGAAGATGTTGTCGTAGAAACTTCAATAGGGGCTCCTTTGATTGGAAATTGGAATGGCTAGTGCCCTTTTTAATAGTCGAAAGGGATTGAAAGGCAACTCACATCCCTTCCACGCCCACCATTTCCCCAGACACATCCAATTAAAATTTTGAGATAGTCATTTTGTTCAACGCTGTTGAAAGTTCTGGAAACTATATCTTTGAGCAGGACACTCCCCCCAGAGTCTTCAGGACAATTGTTATAAGTTATGACCTGGGGGCATATAAGGTTTTCATAGAAAGCTTTGTCGCAGAAACTTCAAAAGCGGCTCATTCAAGTGTAAATTGAGAGGGCTAGTTCCCTTTTTAATAGTCGAAAGTGATTGGAGGGCAACTAATCCCCTCCCAAATCCCCCCCTACCATTTGGCCCTTATGTTTAAAAACAAAATGTTGCCTTAAAATTAAATAAAAATGCACGGTGTTAATTCTAATTCCTAATAAGGCATCTCAGCAGTATCCCAAGAACGACTGAGAGTATTATGTCCAAACTTTTGGGGCTACTTCTGCTGCTAAAATTTAACCAAATCAAATTAGCGTAAGTGTATCCAAGCTATCAAAGAAAGTAAACAGATTTTTTGCGAATGGTATCAAGTTTTCTATTTCAGGTCAACTAGAGGAGGTATGAAACTAAATTAAACACTACTATTTCTGTCAGGATGTTTAAAAGGGTGTATGTTGTTAAAAATTGCTGAAATTTTTCTCCTGAATACTAATAGCAGGCTAAACTATAGAGTCTTAAAAAAAGAAACGATTTAAAGTATTATTTTCTTTTTCTCTGAAAAGACTATGTCAATATAAAACGAATAGAAATTAATTAAAAAAAACTTTTACCACAAAATAAGTTTTTCAAAGAAAAGTATTGAACTCCATAAAACCATAAATTGGCAAAAATAAAATCAAATAATCTACCAAGCGTGAAACTAATACAAATCAGCATCGATAAATAAATGAAACCCAAAACGAACAGAAATTACAATAAATAACCAAGTCAAACTCAAAACGAGCAGAAATTAACATGAGTAGGGCTCAAACCCCCTATGCCTTTCCAAGGCCAGGACATAGTGTGCCCTTTACTGAAAAAAATACAAATGAATGCGCATTGTCAGTTTTATATGCATATACTGATATTTAGCAATCAAAATGTTAATATCATTTGATTTATTAAAGTTATAAAAGTAAAAACATTTATATTTTTTCAGTAAAGTGCAAACTATGTTCTGGCGTTTTTATCCGACGGCAAACTTTATGAAAATGTAAACACATTCTTCCTGCTTCAGATTAGGTTCAAGTTAGGTAACTTCAAATAAAAAAAATGAAATGAAGGGGGATCTTTCTTATTCTCCTTTAATTTTGGATAAATATTTTCAGACTACACCTGCAATACGGCTGTTGCAGAACGAAAGTTTTCATTCTAATCGCCTTTATCAAACCGAAGCATAAAATAGGAAAAATTATACACTTACATGTACATAGAGGAGAAGAATTTGGAGGGTTGGAGGATCTCCAATAAAATATCTTGTTTGAAATTTTTTTTATTAAACCAAGAAAATGGTAACTCGGAAATCCGTTGTTAATTTCTCAGCCTTCTCGTCCTTAGAAAGAGATTTACGGGTACAATTTTTCACGGATTATTATGAAATAGTTATAATTGACACAATAAAATAGAAATATTAAAAATTAACTTAAATATTAAAAATTATTCAAGTTAATATTCAAATTAGTTTTTTTTTTAACTCCAACTAATGCAACTTTCATAATTGAATATACACCAAGAGAATCTTTTTTTTATGGTGATTTCATATAAGTAAAATTAATAATGTTAAAAGTCACTCATAGAATGCTATTACCAATATAAATTGACCAATATAATAATGAGCCGAATTTCTGAAGCAGTTCATTATGTTAAAACCTATGAATTACTGAATTGTCGCTTGTAAAACCTACATTTGAAATCGTTTGATAAAAAGTACAAATTTATGCCCTATTACACATATAAATGCTCGCAGTATTCACAAAATTATCGTTTATTCAGTAAGATTAACGACTGTACAGTATTCGAACGATTAATATAGACTTTAATCAGTAACAATAGCTTCCGTATCAGCTGTAGCATTTCCACAACCAGGAAGCCGTGTGCAAGTTGTGATCATATTGGTGACGGTATAAGTTTGGGTGCCCAACATGCGTTCATACATATGGTGTGTGCTACAGTACACGCTGGAGTTGCAAGTCCCCCTGATGATGCAATACATACTGCATACGCTGTCCAGCATGCTGCAACACAAGCACCACCGAGTACAGGGCCACTACTGACAGTCGGAAAGAACATTGGAATCAAAAATACCACCAGCATTTTCACCTTTGAAGTCACTCTGAAAATACAAAATCTTAATTGTTTATATAAACAAGTGAATCATCAAGTTTTTATGAGGGTCATGGTGAAAAACTGCCTGGTCAGTCAATCCTATCACCCTTTACCTCCCCACTGGGTAAAATTAGACCCATGACAGAAGAATAGGTTTCATTCTCCACCAGGGTAGTGCTGGTAACTGTTAGAGATGCTCATAAATAGATTCAGTTCCATGAAAAAAAAAACTAATAAGAACTAAAAAATGATCCATAAGATCTCAGTTAGATTTAGTTGGGATGTTGGAATCTTCTTGCTCTTTAAAGCACAGCATAAACACTATACAGTATGGGAAATTCATATGCTCTCCATTAAAATGTTTTGTGACACATCAGTCACGCACCTATCGTCATCACTCTCCCTTTGCGCGTGCGCAATGACAGATTTTTAGCGTTTTGTGATGGGAATATAGGAGATGTGTGGAAGCTATTACTATGACAATTTGGGAGTTTTCTCAAACTCTGCACTGGGATGTGTCTTATTTCTGAATCAAATTTTCCATACTAAGTAAGTAAGTAAATTTATTGCCTGAAAATTCACATGAAAGTAAAACGGAGTGTAACAAAGGAAAAAGAAAAGAAAAGTCACACTAGGGAACATCACCAAACATATTTGATGTACATTAGCAAAACTACTGGCACAGGATAGCTAGCAACTGGTTCACTCTTCCCTTATCTGTACTGTAGAGGGTCAAGCTCGATCCTATCGATAGTTACTTTTGCTGCTCTTCATTTGCACTCTAGCGCTATTGATAACAACTGCCGAGGTTCTATAATGTAAATTGACCTATAACATAATTATTTTATTCCAATGATGACTATGGTGAAGGTTAACATATGTGGTTCGTCAAAATCATACTCTACTGCGCAAAATTATAATGATAAAAGAAGACAATATTTTATTAATTATCACAATGATAATTTTAAGGAGAAAAATTTAAGTTCAAAGAGAAAAATTGTCAAAAGATATTTTTGGCAGATTAAAGACTAGTTTATAAACGGACCAAAATATCCAAGTCCATTTTAATCATAAAATGTATTATTTTAGAACAGACTATATTTTCAACTAGTTTTATTTTAATTTCTGTTCTGATATATAGATAGATAAAAATTTATCGCTACAAAAACCTCATCGGTCCATGGCAAAAGAAAAAAAATAACGGACTAAATAAAAAGCTTACTTAGCAACAATGATTACCGCAGCATAATAATAACACTGCATAACAAAATACACGTAATAAGGCACATAATACCATAATAACAGACAATAGTCTCACACAAAATAATAAAAATAACAAAAATAATAACACAAAAATAGATTAGACAAATGTTTCTTTAATGCTTTAAAGCCACATAGGACATGGCTACAAAAAATAACAAACACACAAAAAACAGCTTACACACATTCAACATTAATTTCAGCTTTTTTTTCGTTTTTTTTGCCATGGCCCGATGAGGCTTTTGTAGCAATAAATATCTATCTATATATCTAGTCCAAGAAGGAATCCGTCAAGGAGCTATCTCTTTACTACTTTTATGTAGCAGCAGCGTGTTGAAGTTCAGCAGGTGGTTAAACCCAGATTATTGTATAATGGTCTATATTTGTCTTCGTTGAATTATTTATTTATTTTATTTTAATCAGAAGGTCCATTCCGTCCCTTCTAAATTGCAGAGATGGTAAGCTCAGGTTACTCAATCTTCTTTCATAACGTAAGTATTTCAGATAGGGGACGAGTTTGGACGCTCGTCTTTGCACTTTTTCAATCAACTGTGCGTCAGATTTCATTGTTGGGTACCACACAGATGAGCAGTATTCAACAACAGGGCTTACCATCGTCTTATACAATGTGGTAAAACGTCACAGGTTAAACCTTATGAATGCTCTTTTGACGCAAAGCAAACTATAATTTGCTTTACGCGAAACAGCTGATGCTTGCTTATCAAACCTCAGCTGATCATCAAAAATATTACCGAGATACCTGATTGAGTTAACAGGTCATACCAATCCGTAATCTTTGAAGTTCCAGTATGCCACATCTTTTGCAAAGTAATGCAATACATGAAATTTATTCTGGTTAACAAACATATAATTTAAATTACACCATTCACACAATGCTTCTAAATCTCCCTGTAGAAGTGTCACATCAACCGGGGAGGTGACATCTCAGCATAGTTTTACATCGTCCACAATTATTTTAATGTTGATATGTCGGATTACCTGCGGAAATTCATTTATTAATAAACAGAATAAAACTGGTCCCAGGTAGCTACCCTGAGGAGCCCCACTTAGAACTCCACACACTTCAGATAGTGCCTCACCAACTTTCACTTTCTGTGACCGATTATTTAAGTAATCCCTAATTCAAGTCATGCTTCTACATCCAAATCCATATTTTTGACATTTTCCACCAGCAAAGACATCGAATCCTTGTCGAATGCCTTGCAAAAATCAACATAAATACAATCAAACTTTAGACCTGAATCAGCCATCTTTTGAAAATCTTTGATTACTTGCGTTAACTGCGTGTTCCACGATCGATTTTTTTTAAAGCCGTGCTGTGCCATATTCCACAAGCTATCTTTTTCAAAATAATTTTGGATCCCATACATAATTACTTTTTCCCAACGTTCTCGAAAAAATCAACTTGTTCGAGATAGGGCGATAATTCGGGAAATCCGACCTTGGCCCACCCTTATGAAGTGGTTTTATACAGCTTTTTTCCATGCAGCAGGGCACTTACCAGACTTCAAACAAAGATTAAAAAGAAATGCAAGTGGAGCCGCTAAAGAAGAAGCATGTTCTCGTATAATAACATTTGAGACGCCATCTATATCAGGGGATTTGTCAACAGAAAGCTCACGCATATTTTTTTGGACGTGCTCAGGTTCTAGATCAGGGTGATCATTTTCTGACTCATTCTGTAGCACAAAAGCTTCTGCCGGTGATATATTAGATCTCATATGAGAAGAAGGATTAACAAAAACAGATGAAAATGATTCGTTAAAAATTGCTACTTTTCTCTTATTTCTTATTTGATCTCTGTTCGTTTTTAATTCAGTTCTGCGAAATTAAAAAATAAAAAAGACAGAAGAGGAACTAAAAAAATGTCCTGTAGATAATGATTTATTTATTTATGATTTTATTTAAGGCTCTAATGTAATTAGTAATTAATCCTGACCTGTCACTAAGAGACCAAATTAAAAAAAAAAAATCTAAATTTGTGCAAAACTAAATTTTTCAATTTATACATTTTTTTAGTTGCCTTGTAAGCAAAAACTGAATGAATAAAAAATTTGGCATGTTTTAAGGTTTATATATTGGGACGCTTTTACCCCAAAAAATTTTATGCATTTTTTTTTACTGTATAGTCTCAGTCGTCATATAGACTCAGATAAAATTCTAGATTCTAATTTTAAAATTTTCGTCAGCCCCGGTAGCGCTATATTGTATTTGAATGGTCAGTATAAGCAGAATGCCGGGTATCAAAACATTAAAATTTACCCCTCCTTTAAAAAAACAAACAATTTAACATCACAATTTACCCCTTTGCGCATAAAACTTATACAATAATCGAAATTTTCATTAAGTTCAAGAGGAACCAACAGATTTATAGCTATTTTTAGATCTCTAATTTCAACATAAGATACTAGATAAAATGCGTAGTTAGATAAAGATAAATTGAAACTTAACCTACACATATGGCCTTTTGATCAGTGGATCATCCCCTTCACCATTCCCCAAAAGTTTCAACTCAATACCCTAATTCATTCCTGAGATAGACCCTTTTGACAACCCACATGTACGTAGTGTATTTTGATTTAGTTCAACACTTCCCTCAACATTCCCTGAAAGCTTCATCTGAACACTATAGCTTACAACACTTTCCCCAAGAGCGGGGGGGGGTGTAATTCGCAGAGGCATAGTTATCGGATCTTTCAAGTGTGTTGGATAAGTTGGCTATCACACAATTTTGATCAGATGTCTTTGGGGGACAAAAGGTGCCTGAGAGGGAGGGTGGTGCCGTATAATCACCTTTGACTCTTAAAAAGGGCACTAGAACATTCAACTTTTAATCGTATTAGTCCCTTCCGAAGTATATACGACAACTCCTTCCATACAAATCGCCTTGGTGAAAAAATTAAAATATAGAGTGTATTGTGCCCACTTTGCTCTTTATACATCTTTACACTATCTGTGTCCCAACTTTTTTTTTCACATCAAACAGAAGAATTTGTCGGATATCAATCAAACTTGGCAAAAAAGTAAAACTCTTAGTTGGTCCTAGTTGGGCATTTCGAGTATCAGGATATAATCCATCCTCTGCAGGGAGGGCTCTCTCAAGGTTATGCCATCAGCACATCAGCCACAAAAGGCGTTCGAATCTGTACTAAACTTTGTACTGAGTCATAGCTAATGTTCTAGCGATATCTTCAGTTTGTACCAAAATGTCTTCAGTTTGATTATTGCGGGGAGGGGGTGTCAAAATTTATTCAAAGCCAGACATACTACATAGGCAAGTCAGATTTATCAGGGATAGTGCTACAGCATTGCCTGTAGTTAAGAGCCAAACGGCTTCAGTGTATTTTTGATTCCAGAGCCACTTTATGTGGAACTTGTATATGCTGGTCGTAAAAGCTTTGTAGGCGGCTCATTTGACTGAATGCAGAAGGTTCTGGTGCCTTTTTCAGAATTAAAAGTGATTGAAGGGTAACCAAACCCCCTTCCTTGCCCATTTTTGATACTCTACCCTCCTGCAGCCTCTTAAGAATTCTGATCAAAATTTTGATATTGCCATTTTTTCAAAATAGCCGAAAGGTCCAATACGAGTATCTCTGCCTCTGGGGATGACTAGACCCCTACAGACCTTGAGGCAAGGGTCGTAAATTAAAAAAAATTGACAATCATTCGAACCTATGTCTTATAACGGAGAAGGAAGGCTTGTTCAATGTTTCAGGAATCGCTAAGGATATTAAGTTGAAACTTCCAGGGAATGTTGAGGGGATGTTGCATTATATCAAAATATACAATGTTTATCCATGTTTAAAATCATATGTCTCCAATATATCAGGAACGAATATGGGTATTAAATTCAGAATCTCAGTGAATGTTTAGAGCGATGTTGCCCTAAGTCAAAAGACGCTTTGTACATCCAGGTTATCAAAAGGGCAAAAAGCTGTATCTCAGGACGGCTGAGGTTCATAAGTTGAAGGTTTCAGGGAACGTTGAAGGGAATATTGAACTAAATAAAAGATACATTAGGCATCCAAATTGTCAAAAGAACGTATCTGCAATATATCAGGACCGGCTAGAGGTATTAGGTTGAAACTTTCAGGAAATTTTGAGGTGGGTGTTGAACTAAATTAAAAGAAACTATTTGCATCTAGGTTGCCAAGGGGTCGTGTCTGCTCTGCCTCAGGAATGGCTAAGTGGTTTAAGTTCATACCTTGAGGGAATGTTATGGGGGACGCATAAAAGAAATCAAAAGACACTACATGCATCCAAAGTGTCAAAATGGAGTATCTGCAATATTTTAATTTAGGCTAATGGCAGAAAGCTTAAAATTTTAAGGAATATAGAGGTGGTTGCTAGGATAAATCAAAAGACACTGTAAATCCAGGTTTTCAAAAGGGTGGATTTTGACAATCCCTGGAAAAAAAAACAACACCAAATAAACACGCATCCGTGATCTTTCTTCTGGCAAAAAATGCAAAATTCCACATTTTTGTAGATAGGAGCTTGAAACCTCTGCATTAGGGTTCTCTAATAAGCTGAATATGATGGTGTGATTTTCATCAAGGTTCAATAACTTTTAGGGGGTCTATCCCCCTTTTTTCGAAAATCAACCAAATTTTCTCAGTAGCGTAACTTTTGATGGGTAGGACTAAACTTGATGAAACTTATATATTTGAAATCAGCATTAAAATTTAATTCTTTTGGTGCATCTATTGGTATCGAAATTCCGTTTTCTAGAGTTTTGGTTACCATTGAGCCGGGTCGCTCCTTACTAAGTTCGTTACCGCGAACTGTTTGATCTCCAATATAATATTGTACTGTCAGTGTTACAAATAGTCATTAACTCCTTCTAAACTTGAGTTAGAGGAGCAAAGCTAGCCCTTTAAAACCTTAAAAATGATGACACTAACAAATTTTATATTTCAACTATTAGTGGTTATTTTTCTCAACCTGCATGAAATATTGCCCTATCCGTTTCAATAATTCTGTAAAACAGTTGCTTTCTTTTATTTAGTTTTTGGGGAAGGGGTCTCAAACCAAATTAACTAAAAAAAACAAGTTTTTTTAACTGAAAGTAAGAAGTGACATTAAAACTTAAAACGAACAGAAGTTATTCCGTATATGAAAGGGGTTGTCTCCTCCTCAACGCCTCACTCTTTACGCTAAAGTTTGACTCTGTCTCTCAATTTTATTTTTTTAAATAATAAAAAACATTAGCGTAAAGAGCGAGGCGTTGAGGAAGGGACAACCCCTTTCGTATACGGAATAATTTCTGTTCGTCTTAAGTTTTATTGTCGCCCCTTACTTTCAGTTTTTAAAACAAACTAGTTTTTTTTATTTAATTTTTAAACGTTTTTGAATTAATGCAGTCTTGATTTTGGCTCACCGTACATGAATAATTAAAAACGAAATTCGCATATTAATTTTCCTTTCTTTGGCTAATTGGCTTTCTCGAAATTTTGTTCTGACGTAACTTACAAATTAACTTACGTAAAGAATTTTTATATTCGTATGTTTTTATTACGTATATTAGGGAGTTCACTCCCTAGTCAATACCTCGCTCTTTACGCTAAAGTTTGAATTTTTTCCAATCACAAACCCCTGAATAACAAAGGCCGGTCAATTAGAATAGATAGCTCTTTTAAAAGTCCTAAAAAAAATAGCGTAAAGAGCGAGCTATTGACTAGGGGGCAAACCCCCTCATATACGTAATAATTTCTGGTCATTTTAAGTTTTAGTGTCGCTCTTACTTTCAGTTGAAAAAACTTGTTTTTTTTATTTAATTTCTGATCGTTTTATAAATAATGCTGGTAAATCTGGTACCCCCTTCATAGAAATTTCCCCTCCCCCAAGTAAATATCTTCCATGGTCAGATCCTCCCCCGTAACCCCTACTCTGACCCCGACCCTACACTAGCAAAAAATTCCTCCTGAAAACGCCTGTATACTTCCCAATAACCAATACTATAGGTAAAACAATGGGCAAAGTTTATAAGTTTCAGCCTTTCCCCCGGGATTAGTGGGGGATTAAGTCATCCTAAAAGACATATTTATTAGATTTTTGACTATTCGGAACAAAATGGCTGTATTAGAATTTTGATTGGGTGACTTCAGGAAAAGAATTAGCATAGGAGGGGGCAAGGTTGCCCTCCAATTTTTTTGGTCACTTATAAAGGGCACTAGAACTTTAAATTTTCGTTCCAATGAGCACTCTTACGATAATCTAGTACTATTGGATCTATACGATCATCCCTGGAAAAAAAAACAAACAAACAAACAAATAAACACGCATCCATCTTTCTTCTTGCAAAAAATATAGAATTCGACATTTTTGAAGATAGGAACTTGAAACCTCTATAGTAGGGTTCTCTGATACACTGAGTCTGATGGTGTGAGTTGCATTGAGGTTCTATGACTTTTATGTTTTTTTCCCCTTTTTTCGAAAATAAGGAAAATTTTCTCAGGCGCTTAATTTTTTATGGGTAAGATTAAACTTGATGAAACTTATATATTTGCCTATGCAAATATATTCATGCCTATGCTCAATTTTGGGATTGGAAGATCTTTCCAATCCCAAAAATTACTTTTAAGAAACTTGCCAGGGATAATTAAGGATAATTTATCCTTTCGTATAATTTAAGTTTTTCGGGTATAAAGCTACATTTTCTTTTTTAAACCGATACTGTTGGAAAAAAATTTGATACCCCTACGTCTCTATAATTGGGAATGTCGCAACTTTTACGTGTGTATTCAGATATGGCAAAACTATTTTCCAGTTGTAGTGTTCTCTCCTATAACTGACTGTCAATTATAGTCCAGTAAAACTACGAAAAAATGGCCACACCTCGACATTTACGCCTATTTCAAAGGCGTAAATATACGATTATGCGATCCCCCCCCTCCAGAATTTATATAAGTTTACGCTGCTTTATTTATGAAAATTAATGAAAGAAGAAAACCAAGCTTGTTTACTACAGAAATGTATAACCATGCTTCTTTACGATTTGAAACACTATTTTGTAAGTCTGAAATTCCCGAATATCTCATTCTCGGCTTGGTGCTGCGGTGAGTTGTTAGTAGTAGTAGTAGTAGTAGTAGAAATTCCCAAATATCTCATTCTCGTACACTAAAATAAAATCGTAAACAGAATAAAAACGAGTCAGATAAAAACAAAAACAGGACAAAATAGCTATTATAAAAACAGAAACAGAACAGGAAAACAAAAAACAGGTCATCTTTTTCTGTTCTGTTTTTTGCATGAACAGAACAGAAACAGGTACTTTGAAAACAGAACAGAAACAGTGCCCATACTTAATTCAAACAGTAAAAAAATTTGCTATTTACTGTTACATTGTCAAATTCCTTACGTCAGGAGGGATTGAACTTAACCACCTTCAAGCAATAAACACACTCTCATCCACTCTGCTGTCGTAAGGTATTTGATTGTCAAATTTTTCTAGTTACTAGCTCACATTCTTTTCATAGAAGAGTTATAATACCGTTACCGGTAACGAGTTACCATTTATAATAAAGTTGCCAGTAACTAAAATTACCAAAAAATTTAGAAATGAAGGGAGTTTTTTGGTTTCATAAAAGATAGTGATATTCTTTTTTTCCCTTTTCTTTGTATGGAAGTGAATAAAAAAAAAAAAATTCGATCGCGAAGTTCTTCCACAACATGACCATATATTATCTTTTTTTCATTTTTTTTCTTTTCCTAAATTATTAATATAATTTCTGGTATTATAAAATTTACCCAATTACTAATAACCTAAATTAATAGTAAATTTTGAAATGCAAAGGGTTTTGCAGTCCGATAAACGCTAGTGATATTCTGTGTCTCCCTTTTATGTGGAAATTGATCAAATAATATTTTTTTCTTTGCAAAGTTCGTCTGCACCAAGACTGTGTTAATACTTTTTTCCTCTTCCTTCTTTTCCAAAATTACTAATATTTTTTTTTTTTTGAAAAAATTTATCGAGTTTGTTATATAGACTAGTGGTTACGACTGCAAGCTGTAACCATGGTAAACCAGATTCAAATTCTGGTTATATCATGATTTTGAACCCTGTGATAGCACAGTGGACTGATGCACCACTTGGCAATATTGGATGCACCTCTTGGATGCACCACTTGGCAATATAACACCAGTGGACTGATGCACCACTTGGCCACATCAATGATATAGATGTTTTTCTAGTAACTTCATAGTACTCATCTACGTACGAATTCTGTTAGGTCACCCTTTGTGGGATTAGAATGTATGACACCCCTGGTTTCGAAAGAAAGTCTCATAGGAGGTAGTCTTCAGACAGTACTATATTTCTCACTTTCACCTCCCTCTATTTCTGTTTTAGGAGACTATGTTCCTTTATTAACTCTTTGCAGGCATGCTTATCGTTTATTTAACCAAGTGGTGTAAATGAAACTATAGCTTGCCAATTCTATGAAACAAATTTCCTTCAAATTACGTTAACATTACAAGTCCTTTATTTTGTTGTTGCTTTTCTTATCTATAAAATGAGTATTTCAAAGGAAAGTGAACTAAGCCTACAATATATGAAATTTTGTTGAATGTCATAATAATAATTTTGCACGCCACCTTTTAGTTTTTGACTACCTAAACTTTTCGTATTTGAATTTTAATATTGACCGTTTTAGGAACTAACTTGTTCTTCTAAGAATTAAAATGTCTCAGGAAAAGAATTTAAAAAAAAATTTGAAAAGATTTAGTGGTCATTTTTCTCAACGTGCATGAAATATTGCCATATCCGTTTCAATAATTCTGTAGAATAATTACTTTCTTTTATTTATTTTTTTGGGAAGGGGTCTCAGACCAAAAAGACCCATTTGTGGGACTTTGAATTAAATCCTATTAGCCTAAAATGTTCAGTTTGGCTTATACTTCGAAATAAAAAAAAATTGAAAATATTTGTGGCTAATTAATTAATTTCTGCCTATACTCATTACTATGCTCAACGTTGGGATTGGAAGAACTTTCCAAAATTACTTTTAAGAACCTTGCCAGGGATAATTAAGGATAATTTATCCTTTCGGATAATTTAAGTTTTTCGGGTATAAAGCTATATTTTATTTTTTTATCCGATACAATTCAAAAAAAATTTGATACCCCTTCGTCTCTATAATAGGGGATGTTGCTACTTTTACATGTGTATTCAGATATGGCAAACTATTTTCTAGTTGTATGGTTCTCTCTTATAACTGACTGTCAATAATAATCCAGTAAAATTACGAAAAATGGCCAAACCTCGACATTCTAGCGACCGAAATGTTTTAGCACCAAAGTGCTCATAAAGATTTGCTTAATCACATTTCAAGATAAGCGAAGAAGTGCCCCTTTTTTCAGGAAAAATAAGGGGGAAAGGGGGAAATCTCAAATTTAAATTTCTGCCAATTTTGTGGATTGTAAGGTCCTTTCCTATTAGTTCAAGCTTGAGGAGATCGAAATTGGCATTAGAACTGGAAAGTTCCACCTCTTAGAGCCCCATTTTCACCCAAAAGTCAGGAGGGAATTGGAATCTTAACTTGTGCAGTATTAGGTGGATTAAAAGGTCGTTTCCTATTAACTGAAGCGCAGGAGGCCAATAATGACATCAGAATTTGAAAATTCCATCACTTCGCGATGGAGTTTTCTAATCCTGATGTCATTTTTGATCTTCCCGGACTTGGATCCATAGGAAACAACCTTTCAATTACAAATCTTTTTCAATTATGTATTATGTTATTATAGTGCCACAAACGGTATTTTTACCTCTCCTGACCTCGGCGAGGGTGGAAATGGGGTACTAGATGATGGAATTTTTAAGTTTGATGTAATTTTTGGTGTTCTCAGAATTCCAATAGTAGGAAAGGACCTTTCAATCCACCAATACTGCGCAAACTAAAAATCTGATTTGTCGTCCCCCTCCGACCTTCCGTGGGTGGAAATGGGGTACTAAGCGATAGAAATTTTCATCTCTGATGTCATTTTTCGGCATCCCTTTACTCGAATTAATAGTAAGCAATGACTCTATAAAATATTGCACAAATTTAAATTCGAACCCCCTCCCACCTCCTCCTTTTGCCTGATATAAGGGGCATTTCTAGACTACTCTATTTTGCTGATTTTGGATATGTTGTTAAGCGAATTTTGCTGAACATTTTGGGGCCAAAAAACATTTCTGTTGCTCAAATGCCGAGCCGAATTGGTATTTTTACTGGACTATAAGCGATCTTCCGTATTTTGTACTCAAAGAGACAAGAAAAAGACCTAATGGATCTCGAAAACTTCTTCTTCTTCTTCTGAAAAAGAGCATGTGGAAACTATGTTCAAGTTTTCTTCTTTGTGTTTTATTTCCATACAATAGAGCTATTGTGAGAAAGATGAGATCCTAGATCTGGACTAGCATCGCTTAGTAGCACATGCACAGAAGGTACATACAGCGTGGACGCGTGCTCACCTCCGTTTCTTGGCCTTTTGGCCAGGAAGTGCGATGGGGGCTAGAGGCCAGTCATCCATACGCTTCCTGTTTGCCTATTTATTTACCTGGATTTCTCTAGGCATTCATCAGTAGCTAGGTCGACTTTGGCTAAATTTACAGTCACACCACTGACCCTTGCCCTGAAGGACATTGGATTGTAAGTTTAGCATGCGTCAAGTCTTACAAATCCGAGACAGCTTAACAACAGAACTTTCAGCTTTCTGTATGTAAAAATAAGGACTTTGGATTTTGTATGAAAAAAAAAATAGTCACAGATGCGTTATTTTTCAAGGTATATCTAGTGGAATTAGTGTCGAAATGCTCGTGCTTGGAAATCCCAAGATAGGCAATCAGTTCAAAAGTGTCCAAAACCTTTAACGTAGCTGTTTCCGAGGGAATACTGCGACAAAATGGCCATTCGACCTTTATATATGCAGTCCATACAAAATGAACGGTTATTATTGACAAGTATTTGTAAGCAGGAGCGAATCTACAGCATTTTTATTGGAGGAGCAAGAGGGATCCACATCCAGATAGTCAAGGGGAATGGGATATATAATATTTTTTTCTCCATATTATTCAGGGGGTAACTGCCCCCCCCCTCCTTTGCCACCCCCAAACGACGCCCCTGTTTGTAAGTTTAATTTGGCTGAAGTGATTCATTTGAGATTCCTTTCATTATTGTGCGTTATCACATAGTTTTTTGCCAGCCAAATCGTTGTTGCGAGTTGGGGGTAAAGCCCAAAAAAGGAAATTTTGGATGCAAAACTTCCAAGGTTTCTGTTAGAAGATTTTCAGATTAAAATAAAAAGAAGGATGGATTGGGTAGCTTATTCACCCCCGAGATCTTTTCATTTGGAAAAATATATTTGAGCGACTCTCGTCAACAGTAGCCGAAAATAGTAGAAATGATAGAAAATAGCGAGGTTAAAACTTGAAAGGAACAGAAATTATCCTGAATGTGAGGAGCAGTCCTTTTCTCTCAAGTTTAACTTTTTTTGCCCCAGTGTTTTGCGAATGAAGGTACCCCATCTTGCACTTCCAACTGGACTAATAACTATGCACAATATGCACAGAACTATGCACAATATTCTCAACAACCCTTTCAAGGTTATGCCATTTTACGTGAAAAAATCTGGTATCACGGCTTAAAATGAGAAAATTGGCAAAACAGAACGCAATATCAGTTGAAAATTTATGCAAAAACTTGATAGTAAAATCTGCATTGTATTGAAAAAACTATTTACACTTGGATGGTCGAATAAAATTTCTATCATTGAAGCCTTAATTTATGTAAGTGCCGTAGTACCCTCCATTGATGCCCAATTCACACTATGGGGATACTTATCGATAAGAAAAAATTGTGCTCATATTCATTGCCAATAATATACCTTGTGATTATTCTGGTGACTTGGGCTGTGTTCCATTTTCAAGTGTAATTTTTATGATTAACCATTTAGAGCGAAGACTGAAGGCACATATGGAAATTAGAAAGATGGAAACTTGAACAGGAAGCTTCCTTACCTGTATGCTGAATGTCATAAAACATATGAACATACAGTATTATTGGAAAATACTTAGGGACAATTCAATAGCTTCTTGCCATTTAAGTTGTCCACTTCGGTAGTAAAAAGAATATTAAAATAAACCAAAAATACGATCTTTCATACATCTTGGCTTTTTTTTTGTCGATAAATGTGACTAATGTGTTGGTGCATAAGGTTGCACATGTTTCACAGTATCAGGGTTGTGTTACATGATTGTAAGTTCATATTCTCTGGTTTAACAGCTCCTGGGATGAATTTAGCAAATTAAGTTAAAGTCAGGGGAAATTCTCTGAAATGTGTACAATATCTAGCGCCAGTTCTATGGGCCATGGAACTTTCGTAAATTCAGTGCAATAGTCGAGTAGTAGGTGCCATTTTGCGTGAAGCTATAGGAACTACCATGCTATTTGCGTGAAGCTATAGGAAAACATTTCCATGGATGCTCTAAACCTTTTCAAAGAGAGTGAGTATCCTCTCACACCTTTACGTCCTTGGTATCTTTCCAAACAATTTGGACAATTGCCTTTACTCAAGACTAGTTTGTTAGGAATGTGTCGCTAGATAACATTTGTGAATTGGATCGTATGAAGGTGGAGAAAAAAGGGTATAGCATTTGCGAATTGGTATATACGAACGATATTAATTGAATATTAGGGAAAAAACAGAGCTAGATGGCATTTGTGAATTGGATCGTATTAAGGTGGAGAAAAAGGGGTATAGCATGATTTGGACTATACGAACGATATTAATTGAATAATAGGGAAAAACAGAGCTAGATAGCATTTGCGAATTGGATCGTATGAAGGTGGAGAAAAAAAAGGGTTAAACTGATTATTGAACAATTGCCTTTAGTCAAGACTAATTTGTTAGGAATGTGTCGCTGCTAAACCTAACTCTAATTGCAAAAAAAAGGGTATAGCATTTGCAAATAGGTGATTATCAGTTAATGTAAGCCCTCGGGATTGTTAACTCATAGCTTATTTATTATAAATTTGTAACAACATCAATATATGGAAATGGTTAACAATGATAAAATGGTCTTATGACTTGACCTAGCTTTACTTCTTCGATGTGTTCTGTATAATACACAAGTGGTTTTTGAACAGTGTTGTCAATTTAAAATAGAGTTTAACGTTATAGTATACTAAAAAAGTTGATACTAAGAGAGATGTAGATGGCAAGAAAAGAATTTTAATAATGAAATTCAGAAAAAACCTTAGAAATCCTTGCAAATCAAGTAGTAAGGTGTGAGTGAGTACGAACCATCAAGGATCATAAGCACCAACGACCCTAACCACTAGAGACCTCAACCCCCCAAAGGTCCCCTATCCCCAAACTTGAAGAGCGCCCCCTCCCCTCCAGCTTTTTGGCCCCCTCCCCCATTTTTTTAATTTTAATTGGAGTTTTTTTTTAACTTTTTTTATTATTTTTTTTAACATATATTTTTTTCAACTTTTTTTTACATGTCTTCGAATGAGATGAAACATACTTAAAACAAAAAAAATCACATTTAATATTTTCCAAACTCAAAATGAGAATGGTATAGACAGGTTAGTCATGACCTTTACTATTAGAAAGGTAATTTTTGTAGTAGCACTTTTTTTTTATTGGACTAATTTTTTTTTTGGACTTCGAAATTATTCAACTTTTTTTTTACGTATCTTAAAATGACATAAATTATGCTTACGGCTCGAACAATTGTACTCTGTGCTTGCTCAGAGACACGATGTGGCTTTCCCACTGGTACTATATGGCGGGTTATCGACACTATCTAGTTTATTGCATGTATTAAATCAGTATTTTTTACGCAGTGGAACGATAAACACATGTCATCTTTAAAAAAAAGTGAAGATGGAGCATTTTAATAAAGTGTGTTCACATGACAATGTAATTGTAGTATTGAATGCCGACAACGAGAAGTATTAAAACTATGAAACAAGTACAAGGGGTATCACTATTGGAAATTTATGGATGCATTGTCATGACAGTAAAACATAAAATTTCTTTGGAGTACCGAAAAAATTCAAGTTTTATGCTGGTGGATATGCAAAATTAAAATCTCCAGAGATGATTGCACTCAAAGAGAATGCCAAAATTAAAATAATAGTTGATGATAGAGTATAACTCCTTGCTACTGTTGCAGGTAATACATTACCTACTGATACATCCTATCGTCAGCTGTCGGGTATTAGCATTCAAGGGAAGATCAAAAAAAGGCCTACTCTTCTACTAATATCATAAACTATATCTTGTCTACATGCCAAAACTGTTACCTTTGCATAAATAATTTGATAATAGACAGTGAAATTGCCAGAAAAATAAAAAGGGCAATGGCAGAAAATATCACTATGGAATATAAAGATGAATTGATGAGAAACAAAGTACCAGCAAACGTTACTGCCATTGATCAAACAGTCAATGAACCAAATAATAACAACGACGGAAAGCATATTGAGCATGTCGATGAGACGTCAGTAAAAGTCGTGTATGACTCAAAATGGAATAATTATTATTCTACTGGTTATGAGCTAAGAGAAGATAATAGCTACAATATCAAGAGAGAACATGGTGAAGTATTTTAAGGAACAGATTCAAAACGTCCAAAGTTGATCATTGATATTAATAATGTATAATAGTATATTTCTGTATTAATATTCTACATAGCATTATTTCATTAAAAATATATTATGTATTACATTGTTATGTGTTCATTATTTTTAGAGTATACTAGCATATAAGCGTTTAGAATGTCTATTAAAACATCGGAGATGTAAGAAAAGGAATTTGCATACATCTATTGTCAGACACATGGGATAACATTGACAAAATCTAGGTAAAAGAATGAATAAATTCTTTATCAACATCCGTTGTTGGATATGTCATTATGAAAAAATTGTAAGTAAGTAAGTAAATAAGTAAAAAACTCTTTCTTGAATTCACCTCTTGGATACATAATACAGAAATTTAATTCAGGAAAATATGAAAAAAAATTGAACAAATTCTTTATTAACATTCATTATCGATTATATTCGCTTTCTAGACAGACAATACAGCAATTTCACAAAATCTAAGTATAAGAGTGATTAAATTCTATATCAACATCCATTTCTCGGATACATAGGAAAAAGTTGACAAAATCTATAGTGTTTGAGTGAATAAATTTTTTTTATCAGCATCTTTTGTCAGATACATCGGAACAAATTGACAGAATCTAAGTGTCAGAGTGAATAAAATTTTTTATCAACATCCTTTGTCAGATACATCAAATAAAATTGACAAAATCTAAATTTCGGAATGAATAAAAGCTTTAACAATATCCTTTATCGGATATGTCAGATAAAACTGACAAATTCTAAGTATCAGAGTGACTAAATTCTATATCAACATCCTTTTCTCGGATACATAGGATAAAATTGACAAATTCTAAGTGTTAGAGTGAATAATTTTTTTATCAACATCCTTTGCCAGATACATCGGATAAAATTGACAAAATCTAAGCATCAGAGTGAATAAATTCATTATCAACATCCTTTGTCGGATATGTCTGATAAAATTGACAAAATCTAAGTATCAGTGAATAACTTTTTTTTAAGAACATCCTTTGCAAGATACATCGAATAAAATTGATAAAATATAAGTGTCAGAGTGAATAATTTTTTATCAACATTCGTTGTCAGATACATCAAATAAAATTGACAAAATCTAAATTTCAGAATGAATAAATGCTTTAACAACATCCTTTATCGGATATGTCGGATAAAATTGACAAAATCTAAGTATCAGAGTGACTAAATTCTATATCAACATCCTTTTCTCGGATACAAAGGTTAAAATTGACAGAATCTAAGTGTCAGAGTGAATAAATTTTTTTATCAACATCCTTTGTCAGATACATCAAATAAAAATTGACAAAATCTAAATTTCAGAATGAATAAATTCATTATCAACATCCTTTGTCGGATATTCTGGATAAAATTGACAAAATCTAAGTATCAGTGTGATTAAATTTTATATCAACATCCCTTTGCTCAGATACATCGAATAAAACTGATAAAATCTAAATATCAGAGTGAATATATTTTTTTATCAACATCATTTGTCAGATACATCAGATAATATTTACAAAATCTAAATGTCAGAATGAATAAATGCTATTATCAACATCGTTTGTCTGATATGTCAGATAAAATTAATAAAATCTAAGTATCAGAGTGATTAAATTCCATATCAACATCAGTTTCTCGGATACATGGGATAAAATTGTAAAAATCTAAGTATCAGAGTGAATAAATGCTTTATCAACATCCTTTAAATGCATTATCAACATCATTCGTCGGCTATATCGGATAAAATTGACAGAATCTAAGTATCAGATTGATTAAATTCTATATAAACATCTTTTTCTCGGCTACATGGGATAAAATTGACAAAATCTAAGTATCAGATTGATTAAATTCTATATCAAAATCCCTTTCTTAGATACATGGAATAACATTGACAAAATCTAAGTATTAGTGTTAAAAATTTATTTTTATCAACATTTTTTATCACCTGCAACAATTATAAACAGAAAAACCTAAAAATCGGAGTGAATAAATATTTGTTAAGCATCCGTGGTTAGATATATTTAATAAAATTGACCAAATCTAAATATCAGAATGAATAAATGCTTTAACAACATCCTTTGTCAGATATGTTGGATAAAATTGACAGAATCTAAGTATCAGAGTTATTAAATTCTATATCAACATCCCTTTCTCGGATACATGGGGTAAAATTGACAAAATCTAAGTATCAGAGTGAATAAATTCATTATCAACATCCTTTGTCGGTTATGTCGGATAAAACTGACAGAATCTAAGTATCAGAGTGATTAAATTCCATATCAACATTCCTTTCTCGGATACATGGGATAAAATTTACAAAATCTAAGTATCAGAGTGAATAAAAGTTTTATCAACATCCTTGAAATGCATTATCAACATCATTTGTCGGCTATATCGGATAAAATTGACAAAATATAAGTATCAGATTGATTGAATTCTATATCAACACCCCTTTCTCGAATACTTGGGATAAAATTGATAAAATCTAAGTACCAGGGTTATTAAATTCTATATCAACATCCCTTTCACAGATACATGGGATAAAATTGACAAAATCTAAGTATCTGAGTGAATAAATACTTTATCATTATCCCTTAAATGCATTATCAAAATCACATGTCAGATACTTCGGATAAAATTGACAAAATTTAAGTACCAGAAAGAATAAATTCGTTTTCAAAGTTTTTATCCGATACATCAGATAACAGTCATAAAATCCAAGTTCTATTCATTTTGACTTCTTGTGTCGTTACGTTGAATTTAGGTCAGACTGGCTATAGATGGTAGCAAACCCACTCAGACAAACAATCATAGTGAGAGAGATATTCAAAAAGTTGATTTAATTTAGGTTCACTTAGAGTGGCCAGACATGCATTGGAATAAGCAAACACCCGCCCAGACACACAGGCAAAAAGAGTGAGAGAGATAAAAACACATAAAAATACGTAGATTTAGACACAAAACCGAGAAAGACATGGAGTGTACCCCACTACGGCACATATATAGTGAGAGAGATATGGAAAGTCGACATAGCTTTATTTTATTTTTTAAGGTTAATTTAGACTAGGTTACGTGCGCAATCGTAACCTAGTCACTTAGATTCTGTCAATTTTATCCTATGTATCCGAGAAAAGGATGTTGATGTAGAATTTAATCACTCTGGTACTTAGATTTTGTCAATTTTATCCGATATATCCGATAAAGGATGTTGTTAAAGCATTTATTCATTCTGATATTTAGATTTTGTCGATTTTTATTCGATTTATCTGACAAAGGAAGTTGATAAAAAAAAAACTTGTTCACTCTGACACTTATATTTTATCAATTTTATTCGATATATTTGGCAAAGGATGTTGATAAAAAATGTATTCACTCTGACACTTATATTTTATCAATTTTATTCGATGTATCTGGCAAAGGATGTTGATAAAAAATTATTCACTCTGATGCTTAGATTTTGTCAATTTTATCCGACATATCCGACAAAGGATGTTGTTAATGAATTTATTCATTCTGAAGTTTAGATTTTGTAAATTTTATCCGATGTATCTGCCAAAGGATGTTGATCAAAAAAATTTATTCACTCTAACACTTAGAATTTGTCAATTTTATCCTATGTATCCGAGAAAAGGATGTTGATATAGAATTTAGTCACTCTGATATTAGAATTTGTCAATTTTATCCGACATATCCAAAAAAGGATGTTGTTAAAGCATTTATTCATTCTGAAATATAGATTTTGTCAATTTTATTTGATGTATCTGACAAAGGATGTTGATAAAAAAATTTATTCATTCTGACACTTAGATTCTGTCAATTTCTATCCGATGTATCTGACAAAAGATGTTGATAAAAAAAATTTATCCACTCTAATACTTAAATTTTGTCAACTTTATCCTATGTATCCGAGAAATTTGTGTTGATATAGAATTTAATCACTCTTATACTTAGATTTTGTGAAATTGCTGTATTGTCTGTCTAGGAAGCGACTTCAATTGATAATGAATGTTAATAAAGAATTTGTTCAATTTTTTTCATAATTTCCTGAATTAAATTTCTGTATTGTGTATCCAAGAGGTGAATTCAAGAAAGGGTTTGTCAGTTACTTACTTACAATTTTTTCATCATGACATATCCAACAACGGATGTTGATAAAGAATTTATTCATTCTGATGCCTAGATTTTGTCAATGTTATCCCATGTGTCTGACAGTATATGTATGCAATTTCCTTTTCTTACATCTCCAATGTTTTAATATTCATTCTAAACGTTTGATATGCTATCATACTCTAAAAATAATGAACACATAACAATGTAATGCATAATATATTTTTAATGCAATAATGCTATGTAGAATATTAATACAAAAATATATTATGATACATTATTAATATCAATGATCAACTTTGGACATTTTGAATCTGTTCCATATAATAGTTCACAATGTACTCTCTTGATATTGTAGCTATTGTCTTCTCTTAGTTCGTAATCATTCGAATAATCATTATTCCATTTTGAGTCATACACAACTTTTACTGGCGTCTCATCGACAGGCTCAATATGCTTTTCGTCTTTGGTATTATTTGGTTCATTGACTGTTTGATCAATGGCAGTAACGTTTGCTGGTACTTTGTTTCTCATCGATTCATCTTTATATTCCATAGTGATATTTTCTGCCATTGCCCTTTTTATTTTTCTGGCAATTTCACTGTCTATTATCACATTATTTTTAAACAGGTAACAGTTTCGGCACGTAGACAAGATATAGTTTATGATATTAGTAGAAGAGTAGGCCTTTCTTTTCTTAATCTTCCGTTGAATGCTAATACCCGAGAGCTGACGATAGGATGTATCAGTAGGTAATGTGTTACCTGCAACAGTAGCAAGGAGGTGTCCTCTATAATCAATGATTACTTTTATTCTGGCATTCTCTTTGACTGCAATCATCTCTGGAGATCTTAATCTTGCGTAACTACTAACAAAAAAGTTGAATTTTTTTGGCTTTCAAAATAAATTTAATTCCTTACTTTCATGACAATGCATGCATACATATCCAATAGTGCTACCACTTTTACTTGTTTCATAGTTTAAATACTTCTCCTTGTCGGTATTCAATGCTACAATAACATTGCCACGTGAACACACTTTATTAAAATGCTCCATTATCAATCTTTTTTAAAGATGACTTATGTGTTTATCGTTCCACTGCATAAAATATACTGATTTAAATCATGCAATAAACTAGATAGCGTCGATAACCTGCCATATAGTACCAGTGAAAAATCCTCTTCGTGTCTCTGAGCAAGCATAGAGTACAATTGGTAGAGCCGTAAGCTTATTTTATGTCATTTTTATGATACGTAAAAAAAAGTCTAATAATTTCGAAGTCCAAAAAAAATTTAGTCCAATAAAAAAAAGTGCTACTACAAACATTATTTTTCTAGTAGTAAATGTCATGACTAACATATCTATATCATTCTCATTTTGAGTTTGGAAAATATTAAATTTGATTTTTTTTTGTTTTAAGTATGTTTCATCTCATTCGAAGACATGTAAAAAAAAAGTTGAAAAAAATATATCATGTTAAACAAAATAATAAAAAAAAGTTAAAAAAACTAATTCAAAATAATAATTCAAAATAATTAAAAAAAATGAGGAGAGGGGGCCAAAAAGTTGGAGTGGAGGGGGCGCCCTTCGAGTTTGGGGATAGGGGACCTTTGGGGGGTTGAGGTCTCTAGTGGTTAGGGTCGTTGGTGCTTATTTTCCTTGATGGTTTGTACTCACACACACCTTACAACTTGATTTGCAAGGATTTCTAAGGTTTGTTCTGAATTTCATTATTAAAATTCTTTTCTTGCCATCTACATCTTTCTTAGTATCAACTTTTTAGTATACTATAACGTTAAACTCTATTTTAAATTGACAACACTGTTCAAACACCACTTGTGTATTATACAGAACACATCGAAGAAGTAAAGCTAGGTCAAGTCATAAGACCATTTTATCATTGTTAACCATTTCCATAGATTGATGTTGTTCCAAATTTATAATAAATAAGCTATGAGTTAACAACCCCGAGGGGTTACCTTAACTGATAATCACCAATTTGCAAATGCTATACCCTTTTTTTGCAATTAGAGTTTGTCTTAGCAGCGACACATTCCTAACAAATTGGTCATGACTAAAGGCAATTGTTCAATAATCAGTTTAACCCTTTTTTTCTCCATCTTCATACGATCTAATTCACAAATGCTATCTAGTTCTGTTTTTTCCCCTATTGTTCAATTAATATCGTCCGTTTAGTCCAATTCGCAAATGCTATACCCTTTTTTCTCCACCTTCATACGATCCAATTCGCAAATGCTATCTAGCTCTGTTTTTTCCCTATTATTCAATTAATGTCGTTCGTATAGTCCAATTCGCAAATGCTATACCCTTTTTTCTCCACCTTCATACGATCCAATTCACAAACGCTATCTAGCGACACATTCCTAACAAACTAGTCTTGAGTAAAGGCAATTGTCCAAATTGTTTGGAAAGGTACCAAGGAAGTAAAGGTGTGAGAGGACTCAACCTCTGAACAGTCTCTTTGAAAAGGTTTAGAGCATCCATGGAAGTGTTTTCCTGTAGCTTCACGCAAAATGGTACCTACTACTCTACTTGCAACTGCAATTTCATTTTATTTTACGACTCTACTTGAGTTCAAGATCTACCACACGTTTCTAATCTCTAACGTAATAAGTGAACGAACTAATGATTTATCAATCTGAGAGATGATATGTCTTCATGATACTCCTCATAGCTATGATATACCCACTGCTTCACTATTAACAACCGATAACCACTTTGTTGCAAAATGTCAGAGGCTTTTTTATTTGCAACTTAGAACTTTCAATTCTAGAAAGATTTTAATGTTGTTTTCTTCACTGTTTTTATGACTAAATGCCGTCATAGTTAAAGTCTAATTTTTGATCCACAGAACACGTAAAACTGATATTATTTCTCGTAAAAACTCGCAGCTTTGCCGGGATATTGCGAAAGGAATATATCTTTTTTTTAATGAGCTTAGTCTAAAAAAAAAACTCAATTAACTTTAAAGCTTAAAAAAAAGTGATAATTGTTTTGGTGAGTTGGAAGTGATTTGTTTTTCAAACAGTTCGTGGTAAAACGTTGTAGATAACGAGCGACGTGCTCACTAATAACCGAAACTCTAAAAAACGGAATTTTGATACCAGTAGATACATAAAAAAAATCGGATTTTCATGCTGATTTCAAATATTTAGATTTTATCAAGTTTGGTCTTACCCATCAAAAGTTAATTGCTTGAAAAATTTTGCCTTATTTTCGAAAAAAGGGGCAACCCCCCTAAAAGCTATAGAATCTTAATGAAAACCAAACCATCATATTCAGCGTATTATAGAACCCTACTGTGGAGGTTTCAAGCTCGCAAAAATGTGGAATTTTGCACTTTTTGCCAGAAGAAAGATCACGGATGCTTTCTTTTTTTTTTCATATGGGTGATCGTATCGATCCAATGGTCATAAAATATCACGAGAGGGCTCATTCGAACGGAAATTAAAAGTTCTAGTGGCCTTTTTAAGTGACCAAAACATTGGAGGGCAACTATGCCCCCTCCCACGCTCATTTTTTCCCCAAAGTCACCCGATCAAAATTTGAGATAGCCATTTAATTCAGCATAGTTGAAAACCTAATAAATATGTCTTTGAGGATGACTTAACCCATCAAAGTCCCTGGGGGAAGGGCTCCAAGTTATAAACTTTGCCCATTGTTTACATATAGTATTTGTTACTTGTAAGTATGCAGACGTTTTCAGGAGGGATTTCTTCTGGTGGGGAGGGGATTCGGAAGAGAAGGCTAGGTGGGAGGGTCTTTCCATGGAGGCTATTGTCATGGGTGAAGGGATATTTCTATGACGGGGGCCGCCGGATTTCCCAGCATTATTTAAAAAAACGATCAGAAATTAAATAAAAAACAAGTTTTTTTCAACTGAAAGTAAGGAGCAGCATTAAAACTTAAAACGAACAGAAACTATTGCGTATATGAGGGGTTCTCCCCCTAGTCAATACCTTACTCTTTGTGCTAAAGTTTTCTAGTACTTTCAAAAAAGCTATCTATTCTAGGTAAACGGCCTTTGTGATTCAGGGGTCATTCTTAAAGAATCGGAAAAATTTGAACTTTAGCGTAAAGAGCAAGTTATTGGCTATGGCTCATTTACGTAATAAAAATATATTAATATAGACGTTCGTTACGTAAGTTAATTCGTAAGTTACGTCAGAACAAAATTTCGAGAAAGCCATTTAGCCAAAAAAAATTAAAATTAATATGCAAATTTAATTTTAATTATTTATGTACAGTGAGCCAAAATCAAAGCTGCATTAATTCCAAAACGTTCAGAAATTCAATAAAAAAAACAAGTTTTTTTAACTGAAAGTAAGGAGCGACATTAAAAATTATAACGAACAGAAATTATTCCGTATATGGAAGGGGCTGTCCCTTCGTCAACATCTTGCTCTTTACGCTAAAGTTTTTATTGTTTTAGCAAATAGGGTTGTGAGAAAGGGTCAAGCTTTAGCGTAAAGAGCAAGGCGTTGAGGAGGGGACAGCCCCTTCCATATACGGAATAATTTCTGTTCGTTATAAGTTTTAATGTCACTTCTTACTTCCAGTTAAAAAAACTTGTTTTTTTATTTAATAAATAAAAAAGAACAGAGAGATAACATAAATTCACAGGGATCTAATGCACTAGCGACACTGACAGTGTATTGCTACGATGAAGATTAAAAGAAAAGAACAGAGGCCAGATTTTGTGGAATTTTGTGTGCTTCGCTAATCCGGCAGTAGGTTATGTATGTAGAATGAAGAATTAAACAAATAGCGAAAAGTATTGAAAATTTGCTCTATATGTTTTTATATCTGGTCTCTATACTTTTTATCTCTTAATTTATACTTTTTGTCGCTATAAAAACAAAAATACATTGATAGAATTCTAGTGTGTAAAAAATTGAATTTCAGCGAAAGTCCTGTGCTCATTTGGATCCAACCTGAAGTTCTCTGACTTGATTCTAAATTAGTTTATAAATATCAATTATAATATATATTGAATTATATCATCGAAAAATTTATTTACATTAGATTTAATATGTAATTTAATAAAATTTTATAATAAATTATCAAAATTCTAGGTAAAATTAAAAATTATTATAATATGTATTAATTAAAAAATTGATTACAAGATAAGGTAATTTAGTATATAGTACATTGGCTGAATTACTGAAATACATCGACTTTGTAATTCTGACAAAATATGCTCTTTTCCTTTGTGCCAAAGTACCCGATATGTACATTGAGCCCTTTTTGGCGAAAGTGGTTTTGATTGCCAAAGACTGTGCTGTTTGGCCATTCACCTGTAGCCAAACCAAAATCAGGTTTTCCCCGAATAGGGGGGTAGAACATAATATAGGAAGTAGAAACCTCGTGGGAGGTGGTGAAGAGTGAAGCTATTGGAGTTTGCTTACCTTAATATAGCGTTCGTTACAAATGACGTTAAAATATGTTTTTAAAATAGCAACGTTACACCTTGTACGTCTTATCGTTGGTCCTTTCAGACTGACAGAAAATGAAACCTTTCGAGTCTTTGTTGCAGATACTGAACTACGAAAAAATGTACTTTTTATGGTTTTCTAATATCAATTCAACGTAATTTATGTCTCGTTAAACGCCGGGGTTAACTGGTCTGGCCGGATAGAGTAATCTCGGTATTTTACTACTACTACTAACAATTCACTGCTAGTAACTAATCTAAAAAGCCAGGGGATGTCAACTAATACTACTACTAACGACTCACCGCAGCGCCAAACCCCCTGAGGCCAAAACAGCTACGCACGCTCCTCCATCCCACTGTGTTCAAAATCTCCCTCTTTACACTATCCAAGAAGCCACTATTCAGTTAGACACCCATATGGGACTTCAGGAATTTTCTCATTGGACCAACTTCATTTAATTTCTATCTCTAGTATTTGTCACGATTATCAATATGGTAACTTACCTATAAATTTCTCCGGCATTTTTCCAACTAATTCTCAATTTCATAATTATCCTACTACGCATCGTTAAGACTTTTCGTGCAAAATTCACCCGACACCGAGAGCGGGATTCAGCAACCTTCACGCTGGGCCAAAAATCTGGAACTCAATTCCAGCATCAGTTCGAGAATGCAGCAACAAGCGACATTTTCTTAGACTGGTGAAGAAATACCTTATGACATGCTAAGCATTTTGTTCATTGGAGTTTTCTTTTTGGTTGTTGTAAAATTTAGTTAAAAAATGGATGTGTATTTTCGTTGGCAATATTTTCAGCGCTAAAGTATGCCACCAGGCATATGCGCTGTTTTGTGACATTTATTTATGTACGTGCTATAAATAAAAATATTCTAGTTCAGCATTGTAGTAATGGTACTTGCTCTATATCTAATCTACCTATTACAATTTTAGAAAATCTGGACCTAAAAAACTTTACAAAAAAAGAGGAACATAATAAATACCGCAGACGAGAAGATTATTGGATCCGTACTCTGGGTACCGCGTATCCTTTTGGCCTAAATGATCGAGTTGCGAAATACAGATACATGTCGAATGTAATTGCTAACTGTATTAATGGGTTAACTGAACACCCTTCTTTTAATTGCCCCACTAAACGTAAAAACCGATCAAGAGGACATAGGAAAAATAATAATTTAGATTTAAATGCATTTTTAATCGATTTAGGTCACATATTTGAGACTAATGGAATGACTAGTTTAATAAAAAATTCTAATAAGTTATGAAGTAGTTATTTAATAAAAGTATTCTGGATTTTAAAAAATATTATAACAAACAGCCCAAAAAATAAATAAATTTAAGGGACATCCTGCATTTTAGCTAAATAAAAATTTTTTTAAAAGTATAATAATTACTATAAAATTGTAAATAGGGATAAAAGATTATATTTTTCTATTAATTTTACTTCTAAATAAATAGAAGATACTAGTTTACCAAGTACCTTAAATCAGTGGAGAGTGAAGAATGTCCTTCCATGTAATTTGGGGTATAAAGATAGTCCAATTTTAACATATAAATTTTCAAAAACGATTGGTCAAATGATTTTTAACTATAATTCAATTCTTAAAAACTTGACAGGAAGAGTAATTGGAATCCGGTTCGTAATTGCGAGCAATTTTTACCGTATGTGGATCAAACTTATGAGCATGTTGTAACGGGGAATTTGTCCATTATAAAGTATCGTGATCTTCAAAATATAATGAAAATGGGTGCTAAGTTCCGTCTTTCTTACTACATAAAGCCAGCAGATATTCTTAGGGGATTAAAGAATGATTTAAATTTATTTATTGATAAATGGTGCAAAAAGGAGAAATTTATTAGACAGATGTCAGAAGTGGATAAATTTGACTTTGACTAGTTTACGAAATAGCAGGTATAGAATTAATCAAGCATACTATGAGAAAAATTCAATATTTTATAATGCCAATATGAAACAAGCAATGACTAATATACAGAATGAATTTATAATTGTACCAGTTGATAAAGCTAGCAATAATTTTACCATAATTAATCAGAAACTCAATCGTGATACATTATCAAAAGAGTTACAAACAAAAAATACATAGAAAAAGGCTTATATACATGAGAATAGTTCAACTGAGAATACGTAACGAATATTATTAGAGATTTTCGGTTTCAAAATAAATGATAGTGATAAAAAGTTTACTTTCTTATATAGGACGATAAACTTTCATAAAAATCAACCAAAACCATGTTTTGTTGCTGGGGCAGCACGGTATCCAACCAGAATTGCAGCTAATAACTTATCTTTGATATTAGGAAAAGATAGAAATAAATTTAAAGCATATTGCTCCGGAATTAGAAAATTTTCTAACTTTAACCCATATTGGAGTGTTAATAACTCGTTACAAGTGATAGATTCTTTGATGAACGTTTCAGCTAAAAGAGTCGATTGATTTGATTTTACTACTCTGTATAGAAATTTGTCACTTAATTCAGTATTAGAAAAATTGGAAATTGTCATAAAGAAATCTTATCTTTTTTCTAATATCGGATTTTTGAAAATTGATACTTTCAATAAAAAAGCCCGATGGACGAATCTATTTAGAAGTATAATTAATTAAAGATGTTATATCTTGGATAGGGTATGTGATTTATTGGAATTTGTTCAATTTACTTTTTTTATAATATTTAATAGAAATTTATACAAACAAACTGTTGGAATTACTATGGGTTGAAATGTGAGTCCTTTCATAGCAGACCTGTTTCTAAGTCAAATAGAATACGAATTTATGATAAATAAAAATAGCCCAAGCAATGTAAAATATAACCTTTCAAATAATAAAAGGTATCTGAACGATCTCTTAGTAATAAATTGTGCAGAGTTTATTGAGATTTCAAAAAATTTTTATTCACAAGAGTTAATTCTGGAGCCTAGCAATGGGATGGGGCACTCGGACCATTTCTTAGATTTAAATATTAATATTTCAGATAATAATAAATTAGTTTTTAAAATATATAATAAAACGGATGATTTTAATTTTGAAGTAATTAATTTTCCATTCCTTGAAATTAATATAAATTCAAATATTACTTATTCAGCTTATTATTCCCAATTATTTAGGTATGCAAAAATATTCAGTAATTACAAATATTTTAAAAATAGATGTAAAAAGTTGAGCGAAAAACTGATCTCAAGAGGTTTTTCTACCCAAAAAATTAGTTGACAATTCAAAAAATTTAGTTTTATGTATCATGAACTTTTAAGTAAATATACAAAAAATTGTAAAGAAATACTGAATGATATTTTAATATAATTTCTCTTTCGCTTTTCTTTTTTGGAATTTTGAATTTGTAGACTGTTTTCAAACAAGCTTAAGGATATTTAAATCTGTAATTGGTTCCGGATACCAATAAAAGACACATCTGGAACAGTCTTCATTTGTTCCAGAATGGTCTCTGCTCAGTGACCTCTGGGATTTTATTAAGGAAACAATGAAACACTTTTTGTATGTAATTTTTAATAGCTTGACTAGTATGCATGTATTTCACAAGTTTTACCTGAAATAGGGATACCATATAGATCTTATGGTAGAGGCTCCACTGTGCCGGGTAAAGAAAGTAAAACCTCGAAACCCGTTAAGGCAGGTGGTATTTTTTCTGATGACCCCTAGTGGAAGGTTCTACTTGGAAATATTTCGCTAGATTTAAGGTGTTTTTGCTTGTAAATTTACAACGACTTACATTTATTGATGACGACTTTGCATGGATTTGGACATTTCTATTTGGTTGATGGTTCGGTTATACTGTTTGGTCCTAGGTACTTGGATAGATGAGTAAGGTGAAAACCTCGTTCAAGTGCACATTTGTCTCAATTGCTGGATTAGGACGACAGCTTTTTTGTTTTTTTTGCCAAGTAATTACCTCTTAAACATAATATATATATATATATATATATATATATATATATATATATATATATATATTCTAAGATAATTCTAATTCTTCTAAGGGTAAAGGCGTATATCTCTGCACACTTGATCTTTCAAAGTCTTTTGAATCTGTTGTTCATAACCAGCTTTTCTTTTCTTTGGCTTCTTTTGGTGTTAATTTTTCGGTTATTTACCTTCTACGGTTTTGGTATTTTAATTCTTAACTCCACCTGAAATCTTCTCCAGAAACAACTATTAAAGTGCATCGAGGCGTAAGGCAGGGAGGTGTTTTATCACCAACTTTTTTCCAAATTTGTATTTCTACTGTTCTGGAAAAGATCTCAGGCACTCATTTTTCTGGTTCTACTGGTATTTCTTATATTGCCTATGCTGATGACATTCTGTTGATTAGTCACACTAAATCTGCTTTTTCTGCGATGGTTTCTTTAGTTTCTCAGTCTTTCCTAAATATTGGTCTATCCGTGAATCTTGACGAGTATGAATTCTTATCTTACAATCTGTCTTCGTCTACTCCTCGGGTATGTAATGAGTTTTCTGTACTTTCTGTCTCTTCCTTTCGGTGGCTTGGTATTACTGTTTCTAATTTTCTAGCTCTCTTCCATAAACAGATTGTTGCTGATGCAGTAAGAAAAATTAAGATGCAGCAGTAAGATGCAGCAAGAATGTAAAATATACAAATTGTTTTTAGTAACAGAACTTTTGACAACAGAAACTCGATTGCTCCACAACTTTACTATAAAAAGCTCCTATCATTTTTTTACTCCCCCTCCCCCTACCTTAAACAGTACATTCTGTTTTTTTTTTTACTCTTTAGAATGTATTCAATTTTCACCAACGCACAAATGACGCTCTGGCTTTTAGATGGTCTGGGGAGGGGGTAGGGGTTCTCTCAATCCTTTTTGTGTGAATTATAATATGTTTTAATTTAGGAAAGAAACATTGTAAAATAACCACAAAAAAGTGGTCACTAACGGAAAGTAGCCACAAAAAAAGGACAAAAACAGATTATGTGTAACTATGAACCAGTACTCAATTTTATGTAGCCTAAAATGAATCAATTCGGTTAAATGAAGACTAGAAATTATTGTCTATGCTAATCATGTATTTTGTACAGACGAATTGTACCCCCCCATCGTTACGCCTAAACTTTTTAGTGCTTTAAAAATGCTTCTTATTTTAAATAAATGGTTTTTGTGCTTGAGCAGAAGTTCTTAAAGAATTGGGACAAGACTCGCACAAGACACATAATAATTTCTGTCCGTTTTAGGTTCTTATGCTGCTCCTTAATTTCAATTGAATTTTTTTTTTTTTTAACAAAAAACTAGCTTCTCCATAGCTTTCAAAAATATATCTTACATATAAATGGATATAATTTTGACAGGGGGAATATTAATCAACTATACCCCCTCAATATACCCGAAAATTCAAGTTAATTCGCTTAATCGTTCCTGAAACATCTCAGATAGACCCTCTTCACTTCCTTGGATTCACATAATGTCTTTTGATTTGGTTCCAGATCCCCGTAAAAATGTACTGGAATTTATAACTTATTACCCTCGGCCATTCCTGAGGTATTGCAGCTATGTCTTTTGATTGTTTGGAAGCACTTAGTATCATTTGATTTAGTGTAACATCCCTCTCAACATACCCTGAAATGTTTAAACTTATTAGACTTAGCCCTACTTAGATGTTGCAAATATAACCTTTTGAAAAACTTGAATGCATTTTATGCATTTGATTTAGCTGAACATTTTCAACATCATGCCCTAAAAGTTCGAGGTAGCCTTCCCTTCCTGCTGTCTCCCTTAACACTTTTGTCCAGTAAAAGCTGATCCTGGGATATTGCGCAGACGCTTTTTGATAATCTGAATACACTTTTCCTTTGATTTTGCTTCATCCCCCCTTCAAATTTTCCTGAAACTTTCTGCTTAATACACTATTTCGCTCCTTAAATATTGCATACATGCCGTTTAGAGAACCTTGATGCACTTAAACTCCTATGATTTTGTTCAGTAGCAGTTTAGTAGTAGTATTAGCAGCAGAAATAGTAATACCAGTCACAGTCACAATCGCAGTAGTAATAGCAGTATTGCTTAGCAGTATTTGTATGTGTTTGCAGTCGCAAGTAATCACAGTCAGAAGCAGGGTTGCCACCGTCAGTTGGATTTTACTAGATCTAGTAAAAAAAAAATATGGTAAATTTAGAGGATCTAGTAAATTTCCCGAAATCTAGTAAAAAGTCATAATTTGTAGTAAACAAAACTTTTGTTATTTTCCATGAATTCAGGGAAAAAAATTAGGTTCCATTCATTAAAAAATCTAACTTCGATCACGTTAGATATTATGGCTTCTATTGCTCTCATTTTTGTGATTTCGCGTCAACCCTAGCGCTTAAAAGCTCTACTTTTCTCTCCACTTCTTCTTGATACTCGCTTTGAAAGGCAAACTATTTAAAATCAGGACTGGTATGCCGGCTTAAAATATTTTCAGAAAACTTTCCTAGAAACTCATAACAGCTGCTACGTTTGTTAGTTAGCCTTGTCCCTTTTTAAAGACGCTGCTGGAAAAGAACTTTTTCCATAATTGCCCAAGTTCTGTCTGACTTTCGGCAGCTTGCCCCATTCAAGTGCTGGAGCAAAGAGACAGTTCTTGATTTTTTCGGTCATCAAAACTAAAACCCGGAATTGGCTAAATGTCTCGAGTGTTTCGTCCCTGATGAAAACAAAGCAACTTGTTCTCAGGTTGTCAAAGGAACTACATGACTGGGTGATCCCCAGCGATTTGACTCGGGCTATCAAGAAATGGAAACAAGTAGATCCCTTCAGTCAGAATTCAACACTAGTGGATACTTTAAATTCGGATGAGGCCGAGGACGATTAAAACCTTTTAAGTGCGACTTTTTTTTTAATTGTGACTACATATTTTTCTTCTTACTTTTACATTTCTATGATTTGCCTGACCTGAAGACTATTGCACAATGTTATTTTCTTTAAACTAATTATGGTATGTTATATAAGGTTTCTTATTCTTGACAGCCCTAGTCCAATTTGAGGTGCACTTTTTAGTTTACATATTTTTACAATTTAACCGGTAGCCGATTACGTCATTCCCGTTTTGAAGTGAAATAGATCGTATTGGTTTTTGATTCCCTTGAATATGAACAAGAGAGAATCCAAAGAAAATCAGTGCAAAATAAATCCTAAATTAATTGCTTTAAATTTGCCAGAAATCTTTGTCAGCAGCTTATCCCTTATTTAAAGACCAGCCCAATTAGTGTTTTAAAAGTGGCATATTTCCTCTTAAAAATGCAAATTTGAAGGGTTTAGATTTCAACTTAAAAACGGAAACTGGGGGACAAATTTCAAAAGCCGTCACTTTGAAACACACCTCAGATTCTAAGCACTCCATCGACTGAATTGCTCCGTGAATATGAGTTGTAGCTATTTTTCTTCATAAATAAAAAAAACTAGTTTTTTTTAACTGAAAGTAAGGAACGACGTTAAAACTTAAAACGAACAGAAATTATTCCGTATATGAAAGGGGCTGTCCCCTCCTCAATGCCTTGTTCTTTACGCCAAATTTTTTATTGTTTTAAAAAATTAAGTTGTGTGACAGAGTCAAACTTTAGCGTAAAGAGCGAGGCGTTGAGGAGGGGACAGCCCCTTTCATATACGGAATAATTTCTGTTCGTTTTAAGTTTTAACGTCGTTCCTTACTTTCAGTTAAAAAACTTGTTTTTTTTTTATTTAATTATAGTTAGAATCGCAAGTAGTCACTGTCAAAAGTAGCTGCAGCCGTAATTAATTGCAGTTCTAATCAAAATTAGTCGCAGTCGAGGTTGGAAGTAGTCGCAGCCACACGCTGTCGTACCCACAAGTTAGTAGTCGCAGTCGCTAGTAATTGCAGTCACAAGCAGTCACATTCGAAAGTAGTCACAGTATCAAACAATTCGTGGTAACGAATTGTAATGAAGGAGCGAGTTAGCTCAATAGTAATCGAAACTCTAAAAAACTGAATTTGGATTTCAGTAGATACATCAAAATAATTGGCTTATTATGCTTATTCAAAACATACAAGATTCTTCTATCTTAGTGTTACCCATCAAAAGCTACGAGCCTGAGAAAATTTGCCTGATTTTCAAAAAACGGGGAGAACACCCCCTAAAAGTCAAGAAATTTTAATGAAAATCACATAATCAGATTGAGCGTATCAGAGAAGTTTGCTGTAGCAGTTCAAAGCTACTATATTTGAAAATGTGGAATTTTACATTTTTTGCCAGAAGAAAGATCACAGATGCGTTTTTATTTTTATTTTTTCCCTATGGTGAATCGTATCAAGATAATGGCCCTAGAAGATCGGAAGAGAGTGCATTCATAAGGGAATTGGAAGTTCTGCTTCCCTTTTAAGTGACCAAAAAGGTTGGAGGATATCTACCTCCACCCCACGGTCCTTTTTTCTAAGATCGTCCAATCAAAATTTTGAAATAGCTAGTTTTGTTCCGCACAGTTGAAAAATCCATTAACTGTACCTTTAGGGGTAGCATTATCCACAAAAGCCCGTAAGGGCTGTAATTTATAAGATTTGCTCATTTCTTGCGTATAGTGTTAATTATTGGGGACTGTACAGACATTCTTAGGGAGGGAGGATTTTATGCTTGGGGTAGGTTTCAATGGGGAGAGTTTTTCGTAGGGAGGGAAACTTCTTGGGGTGAACTTCTCAGTAAAAAATTTACACTGGGGGAATTGACAGAATTCCTATAATTATTTTTAATTGTCTTATTTTCTCTTACAACTCAATTTTGCATGTGGAGATGCTCCGGGGGAATTCCCAGTGGGTTTGGATTTCTGTGGGAAATTTCCACCGAAGGGGGGTTATTCGGAGTGATCAGAAGAAAGATTAGAAATTAATGTATTTTTCAAATCAAAGGATGCTACGGAGAATTTTTCAGAAGGAACAGTCCACAAGAAAGTTTACAGAGGGGGGGGGGGGATTTTCAGCGAACATGGAATTGTCCAGAGGGATTTTTACGGGGGTTTATTTTATGGGAGAGGAACTTTCAATGAATGAATTTTCTGTGAGGGCCGGGAATTCTTCAGGGAGGGTGAGCAGGATTTACCAGCATTGTTTGAAAAAGGATCATAAATGAAATAAAAAAAAAAACAAGTCGTTTAAACTGAAAGTAAGGAGCAACGCTAAAACTCAAAACAAACAGAAGTTATTCTGCAAGTGAAGGGGTTGCCCCCCTCCACAATACCTTGCTCTTTACGCAAAAGTTTGATTGTTTGCCCCATTATTTTAAAAACGACTCCTGAAACACAAGGTCCGTTTAATTAGAATAGGAAATATTTTTAAGTGCAAAAAACTTTACCGTGAAGAGCACGGTATTGAAGAGGGGCGCAACCACTACATATACGGAATAATTTTTGTTCGTTTTGAGTTTTGATGTTGCTCCTTACTTTTAGTTAAAAAGCTTGTTTTATTTAATTATTAATAGTAAATGGTATTTGTGTAGAATCTGGGTACACACGAAAGAAAGACCGTATCGGAATTTTAAAGCCGCTATCGATAAACAGGTTTGTGAGATGTTGCTCACTAAGTGACAAAGATTTAAACTTTAGTTTTTTGAGGTTTAGGGGGACTAAAAGGTAGCTAGGTTAGGTTACGTATTTAATATATGCTATGCCTTCTCCCTAACCCCCCCCCCCCCTAATGTGCAAATATAGGCTATTTATCCATAGCCTGTTCTAAATTTTTGAAAAAACGATTTACTTCGTCTTTGTTAAACCCAATGGCTCTTCCGATGCTTGTGGTTTCAGGTTTGCGCACACTAATTTTGTTTCTGTCCATGAATCCGTACATCCAATCCAAGCCAGCCATTTTTGTTTCTTTATCAAATCTATGGCTTAATAGGTTTCTTTCTGCATATTCAAATTCAATTTTTCTTAATTTCAGTGCAGGGATGCCGTAAAAAAATCTTTGATAAAGTTTTTACATGGTCAGCTAGGGCTGCTTCGTGAACAGGAGGGAAGACACACTTCCTGCCTAAGCTTGGATCAGAATCAATCCCACTCTTCATTCGTTCTTGCAACGTGCTGAATGGTATTTTGAATTGATCAGCAGCCTTTCGAATCGATAATCCTCTAGAAATGGCTGTCTTTGCATTCTTTAAGTCCTCTACAGTCCATGCAGCTTTATCTGTTTTCCTTATGTATTTTTTGGGCATCTGAAACATAGAAAAAAAATGAGTACTAATGGGGTAATGCCGGTCATGACTGCCATTACCCCTAGCGCGGTGACCACCATTACCCCAACCGCATGGTTATTATTTAACGACTAAAAATCAGAATATCAGAACTTAAACCTTAATAAAATGGTACTTGATACAACAATATGACTTACCTTGTTATTGCGAGATAAGTCTCGTTCCGTGAAATGTAAACAGAAAGAACTGATAGTGTATTAATCTATTTTCTCTCTTATTAGGTGAAACGTCAAACCAGTCTTTCTTACACAACGGACAAACTAAGGCTGGCAAGATGCCGAGCACTCTAGTAGTATTTCCATAAACTGTCTTTAGATGGCAGCACCCATCGGTGTGAATCTGCGTTATCCACTTTACGAGAAATCATAGTGACCGCCGTTACCCGCTGACCGCCATTACCCCAGTCTCCCCTATAGCCCAAATTTGTTTCATAAACTATTATATTTTCATTCTAATTTGTTTTATTTCATTAGCATTAACAAAACTTCACTTCTCGCCTGTGTACCAAGATTCTACACAAGTACCTAGTAAATAGTGGTAGTATAAACGACAATCTACGTAGTAGTAGTAGTCCGAACAATAAAGATAAAATAATAATGCATTATTTTAATATAGTGAAACCTGTTCTGAATGAGTATTTCGGCTGAATATCTGTGTTATCATCAGCAAAACCCAAACACTGACTTATAAAATAAGACTTATAAAATAAGACAAGACTTGCAATAACGCTCGTGGCCATTATATTAAAATTAAAATTGGGAATCAAAACAGTTCTATAATCATCACTTCAAGGGACTTCAACCAGAACTGAAGAAAAAACATGAAACAAGACAATTCATTCAGATAAAAAATAAAAAATCGAGAGCTTGTTATTAATTCAATTCTTGCTATTTTGCAGCTATTCTAAAAGTTCTCTTTATACAAGCTCATTGGTATTAACTGTTGGTTTTATCTAGTAATTTGTTTAATCATTTTGAATTAAATTTGTGTATAATGCGCTGAGTTAATACTGTCTCAATCTCAATTTAAAGAAGCATAATTAATTAACTTACGTTTAATTTCTATTGGCTCTCAAACAACTTTTTTTAATATCCAAATCCTTACTAGTGAGGGGGTTATTTTCAAAAAGAATCCATAGGTTTCCAAAATTGTTATTTTTAAATTAGATATAAAAGTAGTAAGTTATTTCATTACTATGAAATAAAAAAAAGGTGTACACAAAATAATTTATATATATATATATATATATATATATATATATATATATATATATATATGTATATGTATATGTTCATGTATATATATATATATATATATATATATATATATATATATATATATATATATATATATATATATATATATAATGCTACCCCTAAAGGTACAGTTAATGGATTTTTCAACTGTGCGGATCAAAACTAGCTGTTTCAAAATGTTGATTGGACGATCTTAGAAAAAAGGACCATGGGGTGGAGGTAGATACCCTCCAACCTTTTTGGTCACTTAAAAGGGAAGCAGAACTTCCAATTCCCTTATAAATGCACTCTCGTCGAATCTTCTAGGGCCATTATCTTGATACGATTCACCATAGGGAAAAAATAAAAATAAAAACGCATCTGTGATCTTTCTTCTGGCAAATAATGTAAAATTCCACATTTTCAAATATAGTAGCTTTGAACTGCTACAGCAAACTTCTCTGATACGCTTAATCTGATTATGTGATTTTCATTAAAATTTCTTGACTTTTAGGGGGTGTTCTCCCCGTTTTTTGAAAATCAGGCAAATTTTCTCAGGCTCGTAGCTTTTGATGGGTAACACTAAGATAGAAGAATCTTGTATGTTTTGAATCAGCATAATAAGCCAATTATTTTCATGTATCTACTGAAATCCAAATTCAGTTTTTTAGAGTTTCGATTACTGTTGAGCTAACTCGCTCCTTCATTACAATTCGTTACCACGAATTGTTTGATACTGTGACTACTTTCGAATGTGACTGCTTGTGACTGCAATTACTAGCGACTGCGACTACTAACTTGTGGGTACGACAGCGTGTGGCTGCGACTACTTCCAACCTCGACTGCGACTAATTTTGATTAGAACTGCAATTAATTACGGCTGCAGCTACTTTTGACAGTGACTACTTGCGATTCTAACTATAATTAAATAAAAAAAAACAAGTTTTTTAACTGAAAGTAAGGAACGACGTTAAAACTTAAAACGAACAGAAAGTATTCCGTATATGAAAGGGGCTGTCCCCTCCTCAATGCCTCGCTCTTTACGCTAAAGTTTGACTCTGTCTCACAACTTTATTTTTTAAAACAATAAAAACTTTAGCGTAAAGAGCGAGGCATTGAGGAGGGGACAGCCCCTTTCATATAAGGAATAATTTCTGTTCTTTTTAAGTTTTAATGTTGCTCCTTACTTTCAGTTAAAAAAAACTAGTTTTTTTTATTTATGAAGAAAAATAGCTACAACTCATATTCACGGAGCAATTCAGTCAATGGAGTGCTTAGAATCTGAGGAGTGTTTCAAAGTGACGGCTTTTGAAATTTGTCCCCCAGTTTCCGTTTTTAGGTCTGAAATCTAAACCGTTCAATTTTGCATCTTTAAGAGGAAATTTGCCACTTTTAAAAGACTAATTGGGCTGGTATTTAAATAAGGGATAAGCTGCTGACAAAGATTTCTGGCAAATTTAAAGCAATTAATTTAGGATTTATTTTGCACTGATTTTCTTTGGATTCTCTCTTGTTCATATTCAAGGAAATCAAAAACCAATACGATCTATTTCACTTCAAAACGGGAATGACGTAATCGGCTACCGGTTAAATTGTAAAAATATGTAAATTAAAAAGTGCACCTAAAATTGGACTAGGGCTGTCAAGAATAAGAAACCTTATATAACATACCATAATTAGTTTAAAGAAAATAACATTGTGCAATAGTCTTCAGGTCAGGCAAATCATAGAAATGTAAAAGTAAGAAGAAAAATATGTAGTCACATTAAAAAAAAAGTCGCCCTTAAAAGGTATTAATCGTCCTCGGCCTCGGCCTCATCCAAATTTAAATTATCCACTAGTGTTGAATTTTGACTGAAGAGATTTACTTTTTTCCATTTCTTGATAGCCCGAGTCAAATTGTTGGGGATCACCCAGTCATGTAGTTCCTTTGACAACCTGAGAACAAGTTGCTTTGTTTTCATCAGGGACGAAACACTCGAGACATTTAGCCAATTCCGGTTTTTAGTTTTGATGACCGAAAAAATCAAGAACTGTCTCTTTGCTCCAGCACTTGAATGGGGCAAGCTGCCGAAAGTCAGACAGAACTTGGGCAATTATGGAAAAAGTTCTTTTCCAGCAGCGTCTTTAAAAAGGGACAAGGCTAACTAACAAACGTAGCAGCTGTTATGAGAGTCTAGGAAAGTTTTCTGAAAATATTTTAAGCCGGCATACCAGTCCTGATTTTAAATAGTTTGCCTTTCAAAGCGAGTATCAAGAAGAAGTCGAGAGAAAAGTAGAGATTTAAGCGCTAGGGTTGACGCGAAATTACAAAAATGAGAGCAATAGAAGCCATAATATCTAACGTGATCGAAGTTAGATTTTTGAATGAATGGAACCTAATTTTTTCCCTGAATCCATGGAAAATAACAAAAGTTATGTTTACTACAAATTATGACTTTTTACTAGATTTCAGGAAATTTACTAGATCCTCTAAATTTACCATATTTTTTGTTTACTAGATCTAGTAAAATCCAACTGACGGTGGCAACCCTGCTTCTGACTGTGATTACTTGCGACTGCAAACACATACAAATACTGCTAAGCAATACTGCTATTACTACTGCGATTGTGACTGTGACTGGTATTACTATTTCTGCTGCTAATACTACTACTAAACTGCTACTGAACAAAATCATAGGAGTTTAAGTGCATCAAGGTTCTCTAAACGGCATGTATGCAATATTTAAGGAGCAAAATAGTGTATTAAGCAGAAAGTTTCAGGAAAATTTGAAGGGGGGATGAAGCAAAATCAAAGGAAAAGTGTATTCAGATTATCAAAAAGCGTCTGCGCAATATCCCAGGATCAGCTTTTACTGGACACAAGTGTTAAGGGAGACAGCAGGAAGGGAAGGCTACCTCAAACTTTTAGGGCATGATGTTGAAAATGTTCAGCTAAATCAAATGCATAAAATGCATTCAAGTTTTTCAAAAGGTTATATTTGCAACATCTAAGTAGGGCTAAGTCTAATAAGTTTAAACATTTCAGGGTATGTTGAGAGGGATGTTACACTAAATCAAATGATACTAAGTGCTTCCAAACAATCAAAAGACATAGCTGCAATACCTCAGGAATGGCTGAGGGTAATAAGTTATCAATTCCAGTACATTTTTACGGGGATCTGGAACCAAATCAAAAGACATTATGTGAATCCAAGGAAGTGAAGAGGGTCTATCTGAGATGTTTCAGGAACGATTAAGCGAATTAACTTTAATTTTCGGGCATTTTGTGGGGTTATAGTTGATTAATATTCCCCCCCCCCCGTCAAAATTATATCCAGTTATATGTAAGATATATTTTTGAAACCTATGGAGAAGCTAGTTTTTTGTTAAAAAAAAAAAAAATTCTGTGGTGATAGAATACGTTGGGGGTCTTAAATTCCCCGGAATAAGCTGGTGCTACACAGCCACTTTTGGTGCTATAGTCGAAAAATTATTGGCTAATAGGCTGAAATTATTTAACTTGGAGATCTCTTGGGGGGGGGGGCTCAGGCCGGAATCCATCTCTCTACAAGAAAGAGATATATGACATTTTTGGGTAAAAAGAGAACAGTCATTATTGAAAGTCATGCTACTAAACGGTAATCTTCATAGTCTGGAATTTTGCAGTCTCAATGACGTTCTTGTTATTCAAAGCAAGGATCGTAAACTCGTGTTAATTATACAAGCATATACTGAGTGCTAATACCACAAAGTACCTGAATTTTTAAATCTATTTTAGGTTATTTTTTTGTCTCGAAAATGTCAAGGAGACAGTCGACATTATTTTTAAAGAAAAACATTATTTGTGAAATTTCAAAAAGCAGAAAAAGACGTGTCTTAAGTAGGTACTGTAGGTGTTCTGTTAAAATACTAGCTACCCAAACATAGGTTTTCTTAACATGTCATTGCTCCACAAACAAAATGACTCATTTTCTTTCTTTTTTCTAAACGATTTATAAATATACCTCAAGTGGTTCCTTGCACCTCATTTATTGCAACGTATTCGCTTCACATGAGTTAGAGGAGACTAGACATAATTGAAATAAAAAATACTTCGGTGCATTTTGCTGAACCAACCGTGATTGTACACACCCTAGATATGACACAAACCACATTATTCGATTAAACTGTACGGTTTGCAAATAATTTTGCACTGAATGTTCCAAGATCATCAAAAAACAAAAACATTGCCCCCCCCCCCCTAGGCCCATCTTAGGTCTATTCACAAATTTCATTCCCTTCAACTCCAAAATTCATTCCATTCCGATGTCTAGTTATCCTGGGAGGAAAATTAGGTCTGATAAGCTCAAGTGCTAGTAAGCTAAGATTGTGAACTCGAAGCTATGGGCTACGCTCACGTCCCTAGCGAGACTATAGGATTGTTGTAAGTTGCAACATTCTGCCGGTTGCCTAGTTTACCCGCCAGAACAGCTAACGCAATGGTGCGAATATCACTGCGGTGGAATGCTGTAACATAAATAATTTCTCAGACCACACTGCTTTTCCATTTTTTAAATGAAAGAGAGAAAAAAGATATAATTCAAATAAAACAGGGAAAAAAAAACAACAACAAAACTTTAAATAGTAAAAATCTGAGAATTTCGACTCCACGTCCGGAAGCCTTTATCAACGAAAACAAAAATTAAGTTAAATCATGTAGAAAAACACACAAGAAAAAAAAATACAAACAAATAAATAAAACTCATATTTTAATAACTTCCATGGACTCCCATGAAGGACAAAACGGTAAACCTTATTCAGACGGAAAATGCCCACCTAGAGAGATGGAAAGATTATTTCTCTTGAGCCCCACAGTCCCACAAAAGCTCCGCGTGACATATCCAATTTGCGGAATGCATGAAAAGTGCCTAACCAGATAGATCAACAAGAAGAGCCACTTGCTGATATTCTGCGGGTACTGAAACATCCAAAGAATAACGAAACCCCTGGAATAGATGCCACTTCAGCTCGGATATTTCAGCTCGGAAAAGTCATCCCTCGTAATCTTATACCAGTTGAAACACCTGCTTGATGAGGTATGGTCAACAAAGAAATTCATAAAAGATTTGAAACTCTCGTTACTTATGCCACAAGTGGCGGATCTAGGATTTTTTTAGGGGGGGGGCAAAATAGGTTGATCCGTACACTTGCGTCAGGAGCAAGTTTAATTAACACAAACTAGCGTTAATTAAGTAAATTACTCTATTTTGGGGAGCACGCGCCCTCTCGCCCCTCCTCTGGATCCACCACTGATGCCAGCATATAAAAAAGGTGAAAATCCGATTTGCTCGAACTAATGAGAAATATCATTAATAAGCCACGCAATGAAAATCATGGTTGCAGCGGCAGCTGCAACCTAGTAAACAGCGAACCACAGCCCATAGTAATCAAAATTTGAAAAACGTGTTTTAAAAAAACTGTCTGGTGAGAAAAATTTCCATCTGACACTGAATCAGGAATGGTAACTATGGTTTTGGTTAATCTTAGAAACAAAAGTTTATTGCGAAAAGAAATTTATGGTTATATCCGAAATCGGCATGAAATCCCTTGAAAATGGCGTCAAATCGAAAAAAAAAGTGCACGATTGGAATTAGCATTGTCGAAAACCTTTCTTAGGATAATTTCGGCCTCTCCCCTTGAACACGAAAGAAAATGATTTTTTTGCATGGGTAGCACTGATCTGTCTACCTTTTTTCTTTTTTTCTAGCAGGGCTAGGGGGTGGCCAGATCATCAGAAAGAGATGTGTAATAGCTCATTTAAAAGAGAGTTCAATTTTTAAGTGCCCTTTTTAAGTTACCAAAAATTGGAGGGCTGATGATATGGTCCTCCATAGTCCCTGGGGAAGGGCTGTATATGGTATCGGGCGTATCGGTATCGTGCGTGTTGGTATCGCATGTATAGTATCGGGAATATCGGTATCCGCTGTTGTTGTTTTTTTTCAGTCATTTTATAGACTCATTTTTTAAAGCATGTCCCGGCAAGGTATAATAGTTTTAAATTGAACCTTTAAACTTCACTCTGCGATGAAGCCTGTGTGCTAGTTTTAACGGCGGTAATTGAGGGGAAAGGACGTTCTTGCCCCCTTAGTTTTTTGCTCCTGCCTAGGTTTCGAAAAACAATCTTTTTTTGGGTAATTTCATTGGAAAAGATACTTTTTTAATTAAAAAAAATGGGGGAAACAACCGAAAGTGCCCTTTATGGGAATGTGCTATCAAGTCAAATTTATAAAAAGCGATTAGGTATAAATATAAGCTGTTAAATGAGCCCTTAAACAGCTTTCTTTTGTTACAGTAGCCTTCTAGTTTCTGCTAGTCAGTAGGTGAGTTACAAAGCCTTGTCTTCATTATGGCTTTTTCAGGGGAAATCGGGCGAGTAAAAACAGTTTTTTTGTTCGTCGAAAAACAAACGTTCCTAAATAACATGCATTGTTTTGTGAAGTATGGATGATGAACTTCTTGTTATAGACTGAAAGTTTATCGTAGCTGTCAAGGTTGTTCAGTATTTTCTATAGGTGTCTTATCTCCCCTAGATCGGTGATAATTAGAAACTACATGAAAATAAGGTTTAAACTGAAACTTAGGAGTGCCATTAAAACTTAAAACGAACATACATTATTCCGTATAAATCAAAAAGATCCGTTGATTTTGAATTCAAGTTATCAAGTATTTTGCAAAAGGTTGCATAGGTTGCATCAAGACACTGGGTTATTGTAGACAGAGCAAAGCCAAGACAGATAGTCCAAGTAATTGAGAGGCAAATGTTTAAATGGCTGGGGCACGGGTAAATGGCAGGAGTATGCATGACTCTCTTGTTTATACATTAAATTTTAATCAAAAACGAACAAAGATTAATTTTTAAAAAAAACAAGGGAAGTAAAGAGCAAAAATTATCACTTCACAGCCTATCTAACATATATTAATAAAACTAGTACAAATAAACCAACTAGTTATGTTTCCTTATGATTTTAGGAATATACAAAACTAGCGCTTTACTGAAAACACAAAGTCAAGTATAAGACACAGGATTATTGATTTAAGATTCAAAAGTGAGTATATAGCCTGACAACAATAAACCAATCTATAAAGCTTTTCATAGTCTTACACCAGTTGTGATATTTGTAACTTTCAGTATACAATTAAAATTATCTTAAAAACATAAGCATAAAACTAAATATTTTTTAATAACCACGAAGTAATTGAACAGTATACAGAAATATTGGATTGATTTATCAAGCAGCATTTTGTTCTCACCAGCTATAATACCAATAGTGGGTAATATACGGTCTTAAATTGCAAGAAATATGCTTTAGCATCACTTGAAATGGAGATCAAATAAGACATAATATGAACTCTGGAAATCCGATTATTTCTCTCTATACAAGAGTGAATTTCAAGCTATGATACAAATTCTAAAGCTAGTCCATCGTCCTAATACTATCAAGATGGCCTTACTTCAAACTTGTGTACCAGCAGCAGCTGCAAGCAAATAAAGAGCGAACCACAGCCCATAGTAACCAAAAGTCAAAAAACGCGTTTTGAAAAAACTGCCTGGTAAAAAAAAAAAAAATTCCCATCTCACATTGACTCAGGAACGTTAACTATTATTTTGGTTCGCCTTAAAAGTAAAAGTTTATTGCGAAAAGAATTTCATGCTGATTTCGAAAAAAAGCCTCACACCCCTCGAAAATGGCGTCAGATCAAAATGACAAGTGTACCATTGGAATCAACATGATCAAAACCTCGTACAGGGAAGTTACAGTCCCTCTCCTTGAACAACAAGGAAAACCCCTATTTTGAATCGGTAGCACTCATCTGTCTCCCGTTTTTTTTTAATGAAAGGGGCTGTTCCCTCCTCAACGCCTCGCTCTTTACGCTATAGTTTTTTAGTGTTTTAAAAATTAGAGTTGTGAAAAAGAGTCAAACTTTAGCGTAAAGAGAAAGGCGTTGAGGAGGGGACAGCCCCTTTCATATACGGAATAATTTCTGTTCGTTTAGGTTTAAATGTTGCTCCTTACTTTCAGTTTAAAAAAAACTTGTTTTTTATTTATTTAATATCTGAACGTTTTTCAACTCATGCAGGTTCGATTTTGGCTGACTGTATATGAAAAATTAAAACACAATTTGCACATTAATTTTGGAAGATTTATTCCGGATGTGAAGGGTCACCTCCTCCTCAATAACTTACTCTTTACGCTAAAGCTGTTAGCGCTTTTTAAAAAGCTCCCTATTCTAATTAAACGGTCCCTATGTTTCAATTTTAGTAAAGAGTCAAACTTTAGCGTAAAGAGAAAGGTATTGAGGAAGGGGCAACCCTTCAAATAGGGCACAATTTCTGTTCGTTTTTCAAATAACGCCGGTAAATCTGGCTCACCCTCTATGAAATATACCCCTCTCCCTTACGTAAAACTCCTCCATGGAAATCTCATCCCACGTAAAGTTTACACACCCCGCCCCGTCAAGTTCCCTCCCGACAGTTCCTTCCTCGCTGAGAATCCCCCCCCTCTCTGTAAAATTGCTTTGGACGATTGTTCCTGAAAAATCCTCCTTAGCATTTTTTCATAGGAATAAGACTTTAATCTCTAGTCGGTTTCTCGATCACTCCAGAGATGCCCCCTTCCGTGGAAATATTTCCCAGAAAACAAAACGCGCGAAAAAAGGCCTCTGGATAATTCCCCCAGAACATCTCCATATAAAAAATTGGGCAAAGAGAATGTAACACAATTAAAAAATATTTCGCATAGCAATTCCGTCAAAACCCCCCAGTGTAACATTTCCTCTAGATTATTCACTCCCCATAGGTTTCCCTCCCCAAGGAAGATTCTCCTCATAGAAATCCACACAAAGCACAACCCCCCCCCCCCAAAAAAAATGACTGTATACTTCCCAAAAACAATTACTATATGTAAACAATTGGCAAAGTTCACAGGTTGCGGCCCTTCCCCCAGGGACTGTAGGAGAGGTCATTTTACACCAAAAGACATAGTTATTAATTTTTTTGACTATGCTGAACAAAATGGCTATCTCAAAATTTTGATCTGGTGACTTTGGAGGAAAAGGAGCGTGGGAGGGGGCTTAGTCGCCCTCCAATTTTTTGATCACTTAAAAGGGGCACTATAACTTATAATTTCTGTTTGAATGAGCCCTCTTGCAATATTCTAGTACCACTAGGTCGATACGATCACCTCTGGGAAGAAAAAAAACCAACAAATCCGTGATCTTTCTTCGAGCCAAAAATGCAAAATTCTCCACTTTGCATATAGGAGCTTGAATTCTCTACAGTAGGGTTATCTGATACGCTGAATCTGCTGGTGTGGTTTTCATTAAAATTCTATGACTTTTAGGGGGGTTTTACCTCTTTTTCAAAAATAAGGCAAATATTCTCAGGCTCATAACTTCTGATGGATACCACTAAACTTGATGAATGAAATCAACATAAAATTCCAATTTTTTGATGTAGCCTATCTACTGGTATCAAATTGTCGTTTTTTAGTTTCGGTTACTATTGAGCCGGATCACTCTTTACTTACAGTTCGTTACCACGAACTGTTTGAAAGAAACGAACGTAGATTGACAGTTTAATATACATTTAAATTGTGTTCTGTTCTTAAGAATGTTTGGGTGGCGTCAGCCCTACTTATGTTAGTTTCTGGTCATTTTGAACTTGACTCGGTTATTTATTGTAATTCCCATTCGTTTTGGTTTCATTGATTTATTGTTGGTCATTTATGACAGTTTTACACTTGGAAAATTACTTGGCTCTGTTTTTGTTCATTTTTAGATTAATATAACTCTTTACTTTTCTTCAAAAAACTTATTTTATGGAAAAAATTCTGAAATTAATTTCTGTTTGTATTGTTTAACTTAGTTTTATGTCTCCTCAAATATTTCTGAAAAATAAAATTTAATACAGCTCCTATCTATGCTGTTTTGACCACCCGGATACACTTATACTCTTTTGATTTTGTTCAATTGTAAGAGCAGAAGTAGCAATAGCAGTAGCTCTGAAAGTTTCAGCTTAAAACCCTAAACTGTTCTTGCAATACTGCTGAGACGTCTTATTCGCAAGTAGCATACACACAGTGCCTTTTGATCTAGTTTTAAAGCAACAAAAACTTTCCTTGAAAATTTCTATTTTATAACCTATACCAGTGGCAGGCACGTACGCAGGAATTTGTTTCGGGGGGGGGCCAATCCTTCAAATCCCTTATTCTGTGAGATCCCTTATTCTGTGAGTTTCAGACAATTACGGGAAAATAAAAAAAAACGTGAATTTCATGAAAGGGGGCGGGCATGGAGACCGCCCCCTCTGCGCACGTGTCAGACCGGTGGTTCCCGATTAGTTTTGGGCCATGCAACACCTAGGCATTTTTAAAATCCTGATGCCCCCTTGGGATTTTTAAATTTTGTTATCCAAATTTTACATGTACTCATGTATTCCTCTGAAGGAAGCTTAAAAGATCATTAACTTCTTTAATACAGTGCAAGGTGTCACTGAAACACAACCATGTCTTTTTTTTGCTCTTTAGACGCGTATGAATGCGAAGTAATTTAACAACGTAAAAACATAACGTAATACGACGTAATTTGAAATATTTTTAGGATTTTTTTTTAATTATGTCTCTAAGGCAGTGATTCACAAAATGGTCCATGTGAACCCCCAAGGATTCACATGTCACTGCAACACAATCGTGTCCTTTTTTGTTGCTCTTTAGACGCGTATGAATGCGAAGTAATTTAACAACGTAAAAATGTAACGTAATACAACGTAATTTAAAACGTTATTATGATTTTTTTTTAATTAAGACCCTAAGGCAGTGATTACCAAAGTGGTCCAGGTAAACCCCCAAAGGTCTACAGGAGACTCGACAGATATCTACGGTGGCGAGACAAAAAAAAGAGCTCACAATTCGCAAACGGGGACCCACGAAAATATATCTGATTTATATAGCGATAAACTAAAATGTTGTCTTGATTTCACCTATCAATGCTACTACTACTATTAATATTTACAACTCGCTGCAGCACCAAGCTACCTAAGGTCAACACAGTTAAATGTGCTTCTCCTTCATCCCAATCTAGTCAAAGCCTTACTCGAGGACGACCTGTTTTTCGTTTGGCCCTAGAAGGCTGATTGACAAGAAAGGTATTTGGCAATCTGTCATCCTTCATGTGCAGAACGTTTCCTAGCCGTCTCAACCTTTCTCTCATCATACCCCTAAAAATTGAAATCGGACAACATTTTTTGTACTACTTACGGTTTGATGAACAGGCTTGCCACTACAGTCAGTTCCTAAAGTGCTACAACTGCCCAAATTTAGGTAAGATAAGATAAGATTTACTGCTGAAAATGGCTATCACAAGCCCTAAAGGGCCGAATTCGCATTTTAGCGTCAAATACAGCGAAGAAAGAACAACAAAAACAAACAATCAAACAACAACAGAAAATTATAAAAGGGTCAATGTCAAATACGTAAAAACTTTAAAAACAAAAACAAAGTACAAAGTAAACTCATAAAATTAGAAGGCCAATGTCAAGTCAGCAAAAATGCCCAAAGAAAACAAAAAAAAAACTCGTAAAATTAACAAGGGGAAAATGTAGAATTAAAAAAAAACCATAAGATAGCAGGTGACTAAAAAAAAAAAATAAAAAACCCGAAAATTCTAATAATAGGCATTAAAATTAATAACTTTAAGTTAACGAGTAAGTGAGGGGGGGGGGGAGGCCGGGGAGCTTCGCTGTTTAAAAATGTCAACTATGGAAGGGATAAAAGTTCTTCATTATCTTTCAGTGCAAACTCTTATTGGGGCGAGACGGGGGATTTTTTTTGACACAGAACGCGGGCGGCGGGGTCGAAGGGGTGAATATTGACCGGGGAAAAGGGGAGTTGTTCGAGGGTTATGAAGAGCATTGTTAGCAAAACGCAAGGTAATTTTTGCTCTCCTTTCCTTAAGGGTGACAAGGTTAGCTCTCCTAAGAAGGTAAATATAAGGTACTTTACCCTCATTGAAGATAATTCTTAGGCACCTTTTTTGTACTGCTTCTACTCTGTCCGACAATTCAATGGAAATGCCAGGATGCCAAACAGGAGAGGCGTACTCAAGGGTTGGGCGAACAAATGACAGGAAAATCCTTAAACAGTGCGATTTAGGGCATTTAAATTTTTTAAGGAGTTTCAGGAGGGAAAATGCGGCATTTGCACGTTTTAAGATGTCATTAATATGACAATTCCATTTTAAGTCGCTAGAGTTGGTAACGCCCAGTAATTTCATAGTGGTAACGGACATTTCAGGGGGGATTGGACAGGAGAAAGAAGGAGGATTTTTAAGGAAATCAATAGTAAGAACAGTTGACTTTAAAGGGTTGACTTTCATATCATCAGTAAGAGCTTCGGCTGATATCGATTCCAAGATGTACATTGGGTTGCTTTTTGAATTTTTGGAATATGTCTCAAAGACAGTTATATCATCAAAGAATTTCCATCTATCCGGGAAATAAACACCAAGGTTGTTTATCTTTGTAAGAAATAAAGTTGGATCTAAAAGGGTTCTTTGGGGCACGCCAGTGTAAATGGGGAGGGGATCAGAATGGACATTAAGGTATTTGACAACTTTTTTTCTGTTAGAGAGGAAAGACGCAATTATTCTAATTAGATAAGGGTCAACTTGAAAGTCATTAGATAGCTTTTCTAATAATATATTGTGGTTGATTAAATAAAAAGCTTTTTGCAAGTCAACAGCGATAACATTGAGCCAGGTATTGGGTTTTTCGAGTATGTTGCATATTGTGTCCATAAGGAGAACAAGATAGTGGGTAGTAGATGTAGAGCGTAGGTTTCTGAATTGTCTTTGGTCAACATTTGGGACTATTGTTACTTTCAACCACTCAGCTTAAAAGCTTTCACATAACTTCGAAAAAACTGGAGTAAGAGCAATGGGACGGACACCATTAAAATCTTGATTATTACCTTTCTTTTTTACGGGAGTAATAAAACCTAATTTCCCACAATTTGGAAATTTAGCAGTAAAGGTAATTTCATTAAAAAGTAAGGACAAAGGCTCTGAGAGATTGTCGGCAAAGGTTTATCGATTAGTACAATCGGAATGTCTAATGGACATGTACTACACTTTTTAATGTTCTTAATTTTTGCCTCCACATTCTAGGGCAAGATAACGGGAAAATTGAGAGAGCACAAATCATAAGGAGGGTAAAAAGAAAGGGGAGGGAGGTTCTGAACTAAGGAAGAAAGAAACCTTTTCAAATCATTGGCTGTAACTGAAGGGTCTTCTTGGAAATGGAAGTATATGTTCTTATGTTTTGTCCCGCAAATTTTTTTTATTATATTATACCATTGTTTGGCTTTGTGTAAAATTAATCCTGGACTTTGTATTTGTAATATGAAGAAGGTGATATACGTATTTCTTTTTCTATATGTTTAATCAGTGAGTTCGCTTCGGATGTTTCACAACTCTTTAGTAGATTCAGTTTAATTCTAAGTATTTTTTTCAATTGGCTAGTAATGTATGGTTTGTCATTAGAACATGTTTTTATTTTTTTCACAGGGAAGGAATTTATGTATAACGGGAAAATTGAGAGAGCACAAATCATAAGGAGTGTCAAAAGAAAGGGGAGGGAGGTTCTGAACTATGGAAGAAAGAAACCTGTTCAAATCATTGGCTGTAACTGAAGGGTCTTCTTGGAAATGGAAGTCTATATTATTATGTGTTTTCCCACAAATTTTCTTTATTCTATTATACCATTGTTTTGGCTTTGTAGAAAATAAATCCTGGACTTTGCATTTGTAATATGAAGAAGGAGATTTATGTATTTCTTTTTTTATATGTTTACGCAGTGAGTTCGCTTCGGATGTTTTACCACTCTTTAGTAGATTCAATTTAATTCTAATTAGTTTTTTCAATTGGCTAGTAATGTATGGTTTGTCATTAGAACATGTTTTTACTTTTTTCACAGGGAAGGAATTTATGTATTTTGTTTTAATCGGATTTTGGAATTCGGAGACTTTAAAATTAATGTCATTTTTTCCTTTGAGGGCCAGCCAGTTTTCATTGGTAATCCAAGATCCAAATGTGTAAAGGCCATCATTGGAAATTGGGCGATAAGAGAACTCAGTAACAGAAAAAGTATGATTAAAACTATTGAGAGGCTTTGTTAATAAACAAAAATGGTAACTTCCTCCTAACGGGGGCAAAGGGACAGGAGGGGTATATAAAGCCTGCATATTGGTGCAAATCAAATCAAGGGTTGAATTTCCTTTTGTTGTTGGTATTTTTACTATTTGTTTTAAGTTTAGGGGACTACAAAGGGGATTTAACTTTAAATCATTAGCATCACCTACTAATAAAATACCGGCGTTCAGGAATTGCATAGGACAAAATCAGTACTACTATGCTGTTGTTGGCAGAATCGCTGTCCTTGTGTAGCGTTTTGATTTGGGGAATAATAGAAGCAGCAAAACACAATCAAATTAAAGGGGCGTGGTAAAACTTTGGGTCTTACACTTACCCAAATGATTTCATCGTAATCTGAAAGGTTGGGAGCATGAATTAGTTTAGGAAAAAGATAATTATTTACAAATAATAGTGTTCCACCTCCCTTTTTAGCTAGGGGGTGATCATGAGGACGAAGTTTTATGAATTGGGAGTAGTTATTGATTTTCAATAAATCAGGGTTCTGTGCTTGGACCTCAGTTACGGCAATTACAGCAGTTTTGTGTACTTGACAGAGGGCCTCTAGCTCGATCAATTTGTTAAAATTCAGGCTTTCGGCGTGCGTAACAAGCAACTTCGAGAAAGTAAAATGGTTACTAAAGAGGGTAGTTTTTTGTTTGTTAATTTTAGGAGACAGTGGGGGGTAGAAGGACCGCGGATCTGGGAGAGGAGAGGCATCTTTTTTGGGATGAAGGCTGGGATTCGTTTGAGAAGCAGGATTAAAAGGCAGGGCTGGGCCCGGCTTGAGAGAAAAGAAGGACAGCGGACAAATTATGCGGATATTATTAAGTAGGGATTTGGGGGGACATAAGTTAGAACTAAAACACAGGTTTACACTAGAGTCACGTAATTCGGTGCTTCCATAACCCGAATGGATGGAAGTAGGGTCTTCTTTGTGGTGATAGAATACGTTGGGGGTCTTAAATTCCCCGGAATAAGCTGGTGCTACACAGCCACTTTTGGTGCTATAGTCGAAAAATTATTGGCTAATAGGCTAAAATTATTTATCTTGGAGATCTCTTGGGGGGGGGGGCTCAGGCCGGAATCCATCTCTCTACAAGAAAGAGATATATGACATTTTTGGGTAAAAAGAGAACAGTCATTATTGAAAGTCATGCTACTAAACGGTAATCTTCATAGTCTGGAATTTTGCAGTCTCAATGACGTTCTTGTTATTCAAAGCAAGGATCGTAAACTCGTGTTAATTATACAAGCATATACTGAGTGCTAATACCACAAAGTACCTGAATTTTTAAATCTATTTTAGGTTGTTTTTTTTTGTCTCGAAAATGTCAAGGAGACAGTCGACATTATTTTTAAAGAAAAACATTATTTGTAAAATTTCAAAAAGCAGAAAAAGACGTGTCTTAAGTAGGTACTGTAGGTGTTCTGTTAAAATACTAGCTACCCAAACATAGGTTTTCTTAACATGTCATTGCTCCACAAACAAAATGACTCATTTTCTTTCTTTTTTCTAAACGATTTATAAATATACCTCAAGTGGTTCCTTGCACCTCATTTATTGCAACGTATTCGCTTCACATGAGTTAGAGGAGACTAGACATAATTGAAATAAAAAATACTTCGGTGCATTTTGCTCGACCAACCGTGATTGTACACACCCTAGATATGACACAAACCACATTATTCGATTAAACTGTACGGTTTGCAAATAATTTTGCACTGAATGTTCCAAGATCATCAAAAAAACAAAACAATTGCCCCCCCCCAAGGCCCATCTTAGGTCTATTCACAAATTTCATTCCCTTCAACTCCAAAATTCATTCCATTCCGATGTCTAGTTATCCTGGGAGGAAAATTAGGTCTGATAAGCTCAAGTGCTAGTAAGCTAAGATTGTGAACTCGAAGCTATGGGCTACGCTCACGTCCCTAGCGAGACTATAGGATTGTTGTAAGTTGCAACATTCTGCCGGTTGCCTAGTTTGACCGCCAGAACAGCTAACGCAATGGTGCGAATATCACTGCGGTGGAATGCTGTAACATAAATAATTTCTCAGACCACACTGCTTTTCCATTTTTTAAATGAAAGAGAGAAAAAAGATATAATTCAAATAAAACAGGAAAAAAAACAACAACAAAACTTTAAATAGTAAAAATCTGAGAATTTCGACTCCACGTCCGGAAGCCTTTATCAACGAAAACAAAAATTAAGTTAAATCATGTAGAAAAACACACAAGAAAAAAAAACAACAAAAATACAAACAAATAAATAAAACTCATATTTTAATAACTTCCATGGACTCCCATGAAGGACAAAACGGTAAACCTTATTCAGACGGAAAATGCCCACCTAGAGAGATGGAAAGATTATTTCTCTTGAGCCCCACAGTCCCACAAAAGCTCCGCGCGACATATCCAATTTGCGGAATGCATGAAAAGTGCCTAACCAGATAGATCAACAAGAAGAGCCACTTGCTGATATTCTGCGGGTACTGAAACATCCAAAGAATAACGAAACCCCTGGAATAGATGCCACTTCAGCTCGGATATTTCAGCTCGGAAAAGTCATCCCTCGTAATCTTATACCAGTTGAAACACCTGCTTGATGAGGTATGGTCAACAAAGAAATTCATAAAAGATTTGAAACTCTCGTTACTTATGCCACAAGTGGCGGATCTAGGATTTTTTTTAGGGGGGGGCAAAATAGGTTGATCCGATACACTTGCGTCAGGAGCAAGTTTAATTAACACAAACTAGCGTTAATTAAGTAAATTACTCTATTTTGGGGAGCACGCGCCGTCTCGCCCCTCCTCGGGATCCACCACTGATGCCAGCATATAAAAAAGGTGAAAATCCGATTTGCTCGAACTAATGAGAAATATCATTAATAAGCCACGCAATGAAAATCATGGTTGCAGCGGCAGCTGCAACCTAGTGTAAACCTCTATTTAAGTTCTTTCTATATGCCCTTTTATAATTGGCAGATGTAATGGTTTACGTAAATTCCAAAGATAGACGATAAACGTTGGTACATGGTCTTTATTAAATAACGTGAGAATACACTTAGAGAAAATAAGGTAGCACAAGAACAACTAGCTACGACGGAGGCGAAAGATGGACTCCCTTTAGAAATAAGCCAAGAATATAACTTTCCTGGAACGGAAGTTCCAGCTATTGGTTGTTCAACCATGCCTGGGAATGGACCCTTTCCCATGACTAGTTTTAGTCCCAAAAGCCCCCCCTGGACTGTTCTCGTTGACATATACATGGCCAAATCTCGCAGAAACGAGACACCAGAAAACGCCTTCTCGACTTTATGTTCCAAATACTTTACACATTCTCCCCCCTGTTTTAAGTTAAATTTTCCAAATTTGGCTTATCCCTTGCTCGTTAAACCCTCAAACTTTAATTGAGTTCAAAACATTCCCTTCCCAAATTACTCACTTCTCGCCTACTAACATTCTACAGCATGGACTATTAAATAATTACATAATACAAACACTCCACACGACTTCCATAATTAAAACCTTACAGAGTATAACTGAACAACACGAACCCCAGGAGTCGGAAACTGGATTTTTAAACGCATCATTTTTAATTATATACTTCAAAAGAGACTTGGTCAAAATACCCCTGACTTTGACGAGGACAATGACAGTTGTGAGTATGTATAAACTTCGGATTAAGTCACAAAGACTGACCGGGAAAAGCTAATTAATCCTGAAAATACCGGCGACAAATAAAAGAAATTGCAGAAACTTTAAAAATCATACCATGATGCAATGACGTTAAGATTTTATTCCCAATAAAATCCCCGGGGTCTTATTGCTGCGGAACGCCTCGGTTTATACCTATTTGGTTTTCCTTTACTAATTTGTGGTTCGACAAATGGCAGTGCTACTGTTGATATCTCTACATAACTATTAGCGCTACGCATTAAAACCATCCCGTGAGGCATTAACCTCATCCCACTAGACCACAAAACCAGCCCCCTTTCCACCTTTTTTTTCTCACCCACGGGACCTCAAAACCAGCTACATTTTCATGGTTAGCCAAACCACCCTGCGAGGAATCAGTACCATCTCGCAGTGCAACAAAAAAAAACTATCCCGTGAGGCATCAGTACCATCCCACGGGACCTCAAAACCAGCTCCCTTTTAATGGGTAGCCAAACCGCCCTGCGAGGAATCATAGTAATCAAAAGTTGAAAAACGTGTTAAAAAAAAAACTGTCTGGTGAGAAAAATTTCCATCTGACACTGAATCAGGAATGGTAACTATGGTTTCGGTTAATCTTAGAATGAAAAATTTATTCCAAAAAGGAATTTTTGGTGATTTCGAAAAAGAACCTTAAACTCCTTGAAAATAGCGTCAGATAAAAATAAAAAGTACAACGTTAGAATTAACATGTTTCAAAACCTTTTATAGGATAATTACAGTCCCCCACCTAGAACACCAAGGAAAATGACTTTTTTGCATGGGTAGCACTGATCTGTCTCCCTTTTTTCTTTTTTTTCTAGAAGGGCTAAAGGGTGGCCAGAGCATCATAGAGAGGTGTGTAATAGCTCATTCCAAAGGGAATTCAATTTTTAAGTGCCCTTTTTAAGTTACCAAAAAGATTGGAGGGCTGATGATATGGTCCTCCATAGTCCCTGGGGAAGGGCTGTATATGGTATCGGGCGTATCGGTATCGTGCGTGTTGGTATCGCATGTATTGTATCGGGAATATCGGTATCCGCTGTTGTTGTTTTTTTTTTCAGTCATTTTATAGTCTCATTTTTTAAAGCATGTCCCGGCAAGGTATAATAGTTTTCAATTGAACCTTTAAACTTAACACTGCGATGAATCCTGTGTGCTAGTTCTAAAGGCGGTAATTGAGGGGAAAGGACGTTCTTGCCCCCTTAGTTTTTTGCTCCTGCCTAGGTTTCAAAAAACAATCTTTTTTTGGGTAATTTCATTGGAAAAGATACTTTTTTCATTAAAAAAAATGGGGGAAACAACCAAAAGTGCCCTTTATGGGAATGTGCTATCAAGTCAAATTTATAAAAAGCGATTAGGTATAAATATAAGCTGTTAAATGAGCCCTTAAACAGCTTTCTTTTGTTACAGTAGCCTTCTGGTTTCTGCTAGTCAGTAGGTGAGTTACAAAGCCTTGTCTTCATTATGGCTTTTTCAGGGGAAATCGGGCGAGTAAAAACAGTTTTTTTGTTTGTCGAAAAACAAACGTTCCTAAATAACATGCATTGTTTTGTGAAATATGGATGATGAACTTCTTGTTATAGACTGAAAGTTTATCGTAGCTGTCAAGGTTTTTCAGTATTTTCTATAGGTGTCTTATCTCCCCTAGATCGGTGATAATTAGAAACTACATGAAAATAAGGTTTCAACTGAAACTAAGGAGTGCCATTAAAACTTAAAACGAACATACATTATTCCGTATAAATCAAAAAGATCCGTTGATTTTGAATTCAAGTTATCAGGTATTTTGCAAAAGGTTGCATAGGTTGCATCAAGACACTGGGTTATTGTAGACAGAGAAAAGCCAAGACAGATAGTCCAAGTAATTGAGAGGCAAATGTTTAAATGGCTGGGGCACGGGTAAATGGCAGGAGTATGCATGACTCTCTTGTTTATACATTGAATTTTAATCAAAAACGAACAAAGATTAATTTTTAAAAAACAAAGTTTTTCCGAGGGAAGTAAAGAGCAAAGTTGAAACTTAAAATGAACAAAAATTATTACTTCACAGCCTATCTAACATATATTAATAAAACTAGTACAAATAAACCAACTAATTATTTTTCCCTATGCTTTTAGGTATATACAAAACTAGCGCTTTACTGAAAACACAAAGTCAAGTATAAAACACAGGATTATTGATTTAAGATTCAAAAGTGAGTATATAGCCTGACAACACTAAACAAATCTATAAAGCTTTTCATAGTCTTACACCAGTTGTGATATTTGTAACTTTCAGTATACAATTAAAATTATCTTAAAAACATTAGCGTAAAACTAAATATTTTTTAATAACCACGAAGTAATTGAACAGTATACAGAAATATTGGATTGATTTATCAAGCAGCATTTTGCTCTCACCAGCTATAATACCAATAGTGGCTAATATACAGTCTTAAATTGTAAGAAATATGCTTTAGTATCACTTGAAATGGAGATCAAATAAGACATATTATGAACTCTGGAAATCCGATTATTTCTCTCTATACAAGAGTGAATTTCAAGCTATGATACAAATTCTAAAGCTAGTCCATCGTCCTAATACTATCAAGATGGCCTTACTTCAAACTTGTGTACCAGCAGCAGCTGCAAGCAAATAAAGAGCGAACCACAACCCATAGTAACCAAAAGTCAAAAAACGCGTTTTGAAAAAACTGCCTGGTAAAAAAAAAAAAAAATTCCCATCTCACATTGACTCAGGAACGTTAACTATTATTTTGGTTCGCCTTAAAAGTAAAAGTTTATTGCGAAAAGAATTTCATGCTGATTTCGAAAAAAAGCCTCACACCCCTCGAAAATGGCGTCAGATCAAAATGACAAGTGTACCATTGGAATCAACATGATCAAAACCTCGTACAGGGAAGTTACAGTCCCTCTCCTTGAACAACAAGGAAAACCCCTATTTTGAATCGGTAGCACTCATCTGTCTCCCGTTTTTTTTTTTTTTTTTTTTTTTTTTTTTTTTTTTTTTTCAACAGGTCTAGTGGGCAACCCGAACATCATAGAGATATTCTTAATGGCTCATTCAAAAGCTATTTCTCATATCTACGTGCTTTAAGGTATAAGGAAATATATTTTTACTTTGAAATAAGTTGAGCTTTCTTTTCTGCAACATGAACACGCAGAAATTTATGTACAAAAATTATCTTTTAACTTTTACAACTGTTTTTTTTTAATTCGTTTTTTGTTAGTTTCTGTAAAGTAAACGTTTATTGCAAAAAGAAAATTATGGCAATTAAGCCCCTCGAAAATCGTGTCGCATCAAAATAAAAAGTGTACTGTTGGAATCAGCAAGGTCGAAAACCTTGCACTGGGAAATTACAGTCCCCCTCCTTGAACAAAAAGAAAAATCACTTTTTTCATCGGTACCACTGATCTGTCTCAGGTTGTGTTTTCGTTTTTTTTTTCAACAGGCCTAGCGTGGTACCAAAACATCATAGAGAGATTCTTAATCGCTCATTTGAAACCTGTTGCTCATATCTACGTGTTTTTTATCAATTTTACAGTCCAAAAGTGCCATATAGTACTAAAAACGGTACTTTTGGTACAACTTCTTAATTGGAAGAGTTTGGAAGCATAAAACGGTACCATTGCAATAATTGGATCCTAACTGGAGGTTTATTATATCCCTCACATATACTCCCCCTCCAGACCCTCTTAATAAGTTCCATAAACCGTGTACTCATCTTAAAAGTAAAAGATTATGGCGAAAAAAATTAACTTAAACTAAAAACTTTTCAACTGAAAATCTACCAAAAACTAAGCTTGAATGATCAGGTCAGTTGTAATATTCCCCGCCATTAGTGTATTAAATAAATCGACAAATATTGCTGTAAAAAATCTATTGTATTCAAGAGAGAATTTGTTAAATAGAATTCTGGTAGTGTTGGTGAGATTTGCATATCTCCGTCACCAGCACCACCTTCCCCTCTACTTGAGGCAGAAAGAGGGATTGACGATATGTCTTCCGTTCTTACCTGTAAAGAAAATAGCTTATTTTCAGTGTATCCAATTAACCCTATTTTTACAATAGTCGAAAAATGTAAAAATAAAACAACAGTTTTACTCGATCAATACTATATAAAAAAAAGTATTTAGAATTAAATCCACATTTTTAATTCAAGGTTTTGAACTTCATGATTCCAACTTTTCACACAAGCATTCCATCTTTCAATTTTTACGGAACATTTCATAAGTAATTTTGCTTTTTATTTGCTTAATTTAGTTTAAAAGAAACATTTGTATACTAATAGTTCACTTTCAACCGCAATACCTCCCTCCCAAACATAAATTGAATTATAATACTTATAAATTTGCAATTTTTGCAATTTGCAATAGTTTTCTGAGCAAATTATCTAGTAGAATGAATAATAATGAAAGCAAGGCATGCGCCGCCCACACTAAAATAGTGAAAATCACAACATGCAACATACTTAATAGCAGCCCTATTTAGCAATGTAATAGCCATTAATTTGCAATATTCATAGTTTTCTTAGAAAATGCTGTAGTAAAAACAAAAATAATATTAAATAAATGCAGCTCTTGTGAAGTCTATAATGGAAATCACATTCTAGTTTCATTTTAATGTACTCAAAATGGAAAGCAAATACCATATGAAAATATTTATCATAAGCACCACCTACCCCCATTCCCCTCTCACAATTCATAGGATTTACTGTAGAAAATATGATGTTAATAGGACTGGGAAAAAAAGTATCTTTTCCTGCGAAACCTTTGCTGTCCTAATTCATAAGGATTTAGCAGGCCGGAGGTACTTGACAGGATTCAGTAATTACAACCTGTTTCCTATGGTGATTAAATCAGTCTGAGTATTAGTTTCAAAAGGATAGCGATTTATTTTCTTTGAAAGAAATAAACGTTAACGGTTACTAGCCTTTTTTCGAGTATTATCAATAAAATTTAAACTCATATTATGATCTGCAGCAGTATCTTGCGAGGCCATCGACTTCATTGGCACTTCACTTTCCTGAATGGAGGGTAGTGCATTAGGGGTGATGTTATTTTCACATTGTATGAATGGTGGGGCATAAACAATAACTGAAGCACGTGAATGGTTTATATTCTCGATCCTTGACCTCTTTTCAGGAGGGGGGCATTCTTCAAAATTGTCCTCAAAAAGAAATTAAATTATAGTTTTTTCATGTAGAGTAAATAGCGAGGTGGAAAATCAAACAAATATGTATCTAAAAACCTGGGCCGATGAAAAAAAGAAGAAAAGGGCTAAAATCCAGAATTAAGCGAGATAAATTGTCAAATTTATGTAGCTAGGTTGGCTACAGGCCCAATCATATAACCTTCAAAATGTTATAAGCTCTAGAAACAATGGAATTTAAACACATGCAGAAGGAATCATTACCGGTGCTTTACCTTCCAGTCCACAATGTGCATATATAAAGCCCAAATTTGTTTCTAAACTACTATATTTTCATCCTATCTTATTTCATTAGGCAAACTTGACTTCTTTCGTGTGTCGGATTCAATGCATATGTCCCTAATTTCATTTGGAAAAACCCTTTAGAACAGAATGATACAAAAAGAAGCATTAATATAGCATTAAAATATGTAGATATTATAGAAATTATGCTTCTAAAAACGTAATTAAGGATATAACCCAGAATTAACCTAAAATTAGATAAATAAGCTTGTTAACATACACCCTCAGCATATATGCTTAAAACTTGCATTAAGCAACATTTTCATTGTTAGCTAGACTAGCCTAGGCACCCAATAAATTAATATGATCAAACAGGCACCTGGGTTACATTTAACACATGCTATGCTTTACCCCCCCCCCCATCCCCAATGTGCAAACACATATACCCCAAATTTGTTTCTAAACTATTATTCATACTTTTCATTTTATCAACCAAACTTAGATTTTTAAGAAGTCTCCCAATAATGCAACAGTACCGGAATATCTCAATTGATTATTTATAAAATAAACTTACAGCATATAATGGGTTAACCATATCATCAAGATTCTCCATATTATCAAGTGCTTATTGTTCATTAGCTTAAAATGAACTGTTATATTAAGCAAGATGTATAATGCGCTTATACAAATGTTTCTAGATGAAACCTTATTAAAATAGAATATATATCTCTTTGGAGTCCCGCTACGATATCGTCACAACGCCATTGCGTAAACCAAGGCTAGAATTATAGGTTCTTAGAAGTATAGATTTGACGTCACTCCCCCTGTATTCATTATGCTTAGAAACATCTCTGGTTGACCCAGAAATAGGTGTGGTTTTGTATAGTTCAGAACTTTACCCTTATCAATTATTCTGCTGATTCAAGTTTTCGCAACCAATCCCTACGTGGTACACCATGTGAATTCACACCACCGTGGCATTATTCCATTTTTAAATATTTACATCAAAAAAGCATCAAATTCTACTTTTCTTGTGGATAGGTGTGTGAAATTTCAACTCTAGGGTTCATTGATGTGCTGTGTTTAATGCTAAGTATCGTGGGGCTGCATACAAAGTGTAATCTAATCTAACCTAACTGAAATACCGAATAAATACTTAATTAAAATATAGAAAAAATGTAGTTTTCCACAGAGCCGAAGCTAATTGCATCCAAATACAGACAGCTATAAACCGGCTACTGTCTTGTCTTACACATCCAAATTCTTGGTGCTCTCCAAATAATTTTCATAATAAATGCTCTCCGAGGCTGTTAGACTACTAGCACACATAGAGTAAACTTACCAAGTTGAAATTTTCTATTTTTTCAACGACAAATTCTACAAATTCTCTTTTCTTCTGGATAGGTAAGTGAAACCTCAAAACCAAGATTTTTCGATGTGTTACATATAAGGATCTACCTCTAATAATTATTCGTTTCTTCCTATGTGAGGTTTTTCACATAATTCATCAATCAACTCTGCGTAAGCAGAATGAGACCATAAAATCACATGAAAATTTTGAAGGATTTTTAAGTTATACATTGACTAGCCGAGATTTTATGTGATTTTTCCCTCTGATTTTTGATGAAAGTGTGAGGCTGTTTGTATAATATAACAAATAACTACTATAACAAAGATTAATTTTCAATTTTTTACTAGAAAAAGAAACAAATTCTAAATTTCTTATGGATAGGTACGTGAAACCTCAAAACTAAGATTCTTCGATGTGCTATATTTAATGCTGTAACCCTTATCCTTACCAAGTTCATACTATGTGAGGTTTTTCCCATAATTCATCAATCAACTCTGCGTAAGAAGAATAAGACACTTATCTTACCGGAAAATTTTCGAGGATTTTTAAGTTATACCTTGACTATACGCTACTGTATGAGATTTGTCCCTCTGATTTTTGACGAACGTGTGAGGTTATTAGTATAATAGAACAAATAACTAATATAACAAAGATTAATTTTCAATTTTTTCAACGGAAAACAAACAAATTCTCAATTTATTATGGATAGATACGTGAAACCTCAACACTAAGATTCTTCAATGTGCTCCATTTAAGTATGTAACCCTTATCAAGACCCGTTGCAGCCTATGAGAGGGTTTCTCCCTTTTTCAAAAATCAAATTTGCTTCGCCAGAATGCAAAACTTAGATTACAGGTAAAAATGTGGAGGATTTTTCACTGATGCAGTGAATAACCCAGATTTTCTAAGATTTTTCCCTCTGACTCTTCGCGAAATTGTGATGGTCATGATTTTTTAGAGGTGATCCATGATTTCAACTGTTTGGTTTTGATTTCTAGGGGTCGGTCTTGATATCTATGGTTTGGTCTGGATTTCTATGGATGCCCCTAATTTTTATGAATTCGTCTGGGTTTCTAGGCGTTTGTTACGATTTCTATGAATTCCTCCTGAATTTCTTGTATTAATGATGACTTCCAGGGAATTTTTCTAGATCTCTACGGACCGGTTATGTTTTTTACCGTTTTGTCATGATGTCATTGGATTGGTCTGGATTCTTTGCGTTGATCCTTTTGTTTTACAAATTTGTGGGGATCTCTATACAACACTTATGATTTCTATTAATTCTCCCAGATTTCTATATATTGGCTATGATTTAAATGAATACGTAAAGATTTCTATGTATTTGTCAGGATTTTTTAGAGATTGGCCTTAATGTTTGAAGTTTGCTCTTGATTTCTACGGTTTAGTACTTATTTCTCTGGTATGATCGGGATTTTTTGGATCGGACCCGATTTGTACACTTTGATCCCGGTTTTTATAAATTTTTCTGGATTTCAAGAGGATCTCATTAATTTCTTCAGTTTGGTCTCGATTCTTTATGAAAATTTCGGGGTTTCTATATATTTGTCATGATTTCTTAGAGGTTGACCATGATTTCTATAGTTTGGTCTTGATTTTTAGGGTTTGGTCTTGATATACATGATTTGGTCTGGATTTCTATGGTTTGGTCTAGCTTTCTAGGGATGTCCCTTTTTTATGAATTCTTCTGGATTTCTAAGCATTGCTTAAGATTTCTATGAATTCCTCCTGAATTTCTTGCAGTGATTATGAATTCTATGTTTTTTTCTTGACTTCTACGGATCCCTTATGTGTTCTACCGTTTTGTCTTGATGTCTCTGGATTGGTCTGGATTCTTTGGGTTGATCCTGATTTGTTTACAAATTTGTTTGGATTTCCATACCAAACTTATGATTTCCATTAATTCTTCCAGATTTCTACGTATTGCCTATGATTTTTATGAATTCGTTCAGATTTCTATGTATTAGTCAGGATTATTTAGAGATTGGCCTTAATGTTTAAAGTTTGCTTTTGATTTCTACGGTTTGGTACTGATTTCTATGGTATGGTCTGGATTTTTAGGATTGAGCCCTATTTCTACAGTTTGGTCTCGATTTTTATGAATTTGTCCAGATTTCAAGACGATGCCATTAATTTCTCCTTTTTGGTCTCGATTTTTCATGAATTTGTTGGGTGTTCTATGCATTGGTCATGATTTTTGTAAAGGGTGACCATGAGTTCTACAGTTTGATCTTGATTTCTAGGGTTCGGTATTGATATCTATTGTTTGGTCTGGATTCTATGGCTTTGTCCGGATTTCTAGGGGTACCCCTGATTTTTATGAAATCGTCTGGATTTCTAAGCATTGGTTACGATTTCTATGAATTCCTCCATAATCTCTTGAAATGATTATTATTTCTAGAGGATTTTTCTAGATTTCTACAGACCGGTTATGTTTTCTGCAGTTTTGTCTTGATTTCTCTGGTTTGTCCTGGACTATTTGGGTTGATCCTGATTTTAACAAATTTTTGAGGATTTCCATACAACACTTATGATTTCTATTAATTCTTCCCGATCTTTATGTATTGGCTATGATTTTTATGAATTCGTAGGCGATTTCTATGTATTAGTCAGGATTGTTTTTAGAGCTTGGCCTTGATTTCTACACATTGCTCATGATTTCTACGGTGGTCTGGATTTCTAGGGTCGTTCCGCATTTCTACAGTTTGCTCTTGATTTTTATGAATTTTTCAGGGGTTCTTTGTTCTGTTAATTACTTTTTTAGAGGTTGACCATGATTTCTACAGTTTGGTCTTGATTTATATGGTTCGGTCTTGATTTCTATGGTTTTGACCCTATTGGGGTTGACGTATCTAGGCTTGACCATTTCTAGGGTTGACCCTGTCTTGTAGATAAGCACCTTATAATTTTTCTTGGAATACCCTGCCTATCTTAGGTTTAATATTTATTCGAGATAAGGCATAATCGACGGTAAAAGAAGACCAAAACTTATATTCTATAGAGGAGTTACTTTTGTCTCTTCTTGCTTTGTAAGAACGTCAGTGATTATGTTTTTTCCTGGAACACCAGCGTTTCTAGGGTTTAATATTTTTTTACAATAAGGCATAATCGAGGTTTGTGGAGGTTAAGGAAGACTAAAACTTATACTCTTCAAATGAGACGTTTTCTGCTAGAAGTAGCAAGTTTTTCTTAACACTGACAATTTTTTTTCTTAGAAGTAACAACTTTTATTTAATCCTAACAAAGTTTTAATTAATACTAACAAAATTTTTTGTAAAAGTACCATGTTATTCTTACTAGTAATAATTTTTCTTAGAAGTAACAGGTCTTCTTAATCTTATCAAATTTTTTCTAATAGTAGCAAGTTTTCTGTCAAAGGTAACAAATTTCCCTTTGAAGTAACAGGTATTTCTTTTAAGAATAACAAGTATTTTTCTTAGAAGCAGCAAGATTTTCTCAAGATTAATAAATATTCTCTTAGAATTAGCCAGTTTTTCGTCAGAAATAACAAATTTCTCTTAGAATTAACAATTTTCTGTTAAAGGTAACAAGATTTTTATTAGAAGTACTAAGTTTTTCTTAACACTGACCAGTTTTTCTTAGAAGTAACAAGTTTTTACTTAATACTAACAAAGTTTTTCGTAGAAGTATCAAGTTTTTTTTAATACGAACAAAATTTTTACTCAATACTAACAATTTTTTTATAATAGTAGCAAGTTTTCTTTCAAAGGTAAAAAATTTCTCTTAGAAGTAACAATTTTCTGTTAATGGTAACAAGTTTCTCTTAAAAGCATCAAGATTTTCTTAACGCTAACAAATATTTCCTTAGAAGTAATAAGTTTTTTTGTTTTTTTCTTAATTAGATAAAAAAAGTTTCAACAAAATAAGTTTTTTTCAAAATGTAAAGAACTCCATTAAACCAAAATGAACAAAAATAGAATCAAATAATCTACCAAGAATACAACTACCACAAATCAGTATCAATAAATAAATGAAACCCAAAACAAACAGAAATAAAATTAAATAAAAGTCAAACTCAGAACGAGCAGAAATGAAAATGAGTAGGGCTCTAGGCCCCAAGTTTTCTAAAAGCCAGAGTTTTTTCAGTAAAGTACAATTTTTTTCAGTAAACGGAAATAATTTTTTCAATAAAGTAGAAATTATAATCTTGCTTTTAGAAAGCTTGGGGCTTAGAACCCTACTACTACTACTACTACTACTAACAACTCATCGCAGCACCAAGCCGCCTGAGGCCAACACAGATACGCACGCTCCTCCTCCACCCCAATCTATTCAAAGCCTCCCTTTTCACACCCGCCCACAAAGTTCCCATTTCCTTTAAATCTTTCTTTATGACGTCCTCCCACACCCGACGGGGACGACCTGCTTTCCGTTTAGCCCTAGATGGTTGGCCGAAAAGAACAATCTTCGGCAATCTGTCATCCTTCATCTGCACAACATGCCCTAACCACCTCAACCTTTCTTTCATTATAGACCTAGAAAGCAGTATTGAACCACATTTTTCGTATAGCCTATTGTTTGAAATACAGTCAGTCAGCCAGGTACCCAGAACAATCCTTAAGCAATATCTCTGGAAAACATCTAGCAAATCTTCATCCGCTTTTCGGAGCATCCATGCTTCAGAGCCCTATTTGACCACTGTCATCACTGTAGCTTCTAATATTCTAATCTTGGTTTGCAGACTTATCTTCTTATTCTTCCAGACTTTTTTTTACTGTGAAAAAACACCCTGAGCCTTGGCTATTCTATTTTTAACATCTTCACTGCTCCCACCATCTTTACTAATAATACTACCAAGGTAAGTGAAGCTGCCCACCTGATCAATATTTTTATTACCCAACGTCATCTTTTCATCTTCACTTATTCCTAGCCTTAATGACTTAGTCTTCCTAACACTAATTTTCAAACCCATACTAGCACCCTGAACTCGCAAAACCTCTAAAACTTCATTTATTTTGCTCACACTTTCATCTAGGATGCTTAAATCATCAGCATAATCCAAGTCCAGGAGACTTTTTCCTCCCCATTTGATTCCGTGGTCTCCCATTCCCTTTCCTGTGCTCCTTAAAACTAAGTCCATCAAAATAATCCATATAAAGGGGGATAGAACACAACCCTGCTTAACTCCTGATTTAATAAGAAACCAGTTGCTAACCTCATTTACTACCATAACCGCAGAAATATTATTTTCTTACATAGCACTAATCACTGTAATGTATTTGTCTGTTATACCATACAATGATAAAACCTTTACTAAAGCTCCTATATCAACAGAATCGAACGCTTGCTCATAATCTATAAAACTGAGGACCAAAGGTGTTTGACAACTTAAGTACTTCTCAATTATTACCCTAAGAGTGAAAATTGGGTCAACACATCCTCTAACTTTTCTAAAACCGCAGTGTTCTTCTCTTAAAAATTTGTCTACAGCATCTCTCAGTCTAAAAAGTATCATATTACTAAGTAATTTGTTACCTACAGAGACCAGACTAATGCCTCGATAATTACCAAACTCAGTTTTATCACCTTTCTTATAAAGTGGCTTAATTAAGGTTTTCCTAAAATCGTTAGGTACTTCCCCTTTTTCAAAAATTATAGTCATAATCTTCAATAACTTATTTCTAACCTCAGAGCCACCATATTTAAGAAACTCATTTACCACCCTATCAGCACCTGGAGCCTTATTATTCTTTAATCCTTTTAGTACTGTTGCTAATTCCTCCACTTAGAACCCTACTCATATTAATTTCTGCTCGTTTTGAGTTTGATTCTTATTTATTTTAATTTCTGTTTGTTTTGGGTTTCATTTATTTATTGATTCTGATTTGTGGTAGTTTTTAAAAAACTTACTTTGTTAAAAAGCTTTTTAAATTAATTTCTATTCGTTTTATATTGACATAGTCTTTTTCAGGGAGAAAGACTGAGCCTATTCTAAAGTTAAACAACCCTCCCTTCCATAAAAAACCTTAAATACCTCCTGGATATATCTTACAACCCTTGACCCTAATCTCTGGGGATTTTTTGAACCCCAAAGGCCTCGTCATATGATATTTCCACCATTTTGAATAAAATAAGATTCTCAAAATTTCTATTAGGTGCATTTAAGGACAATACGACGTATGTGTGTGTGTGGGGGGGAGGGGTAGCTGCCCTCCGATAACTTTGAATCTTAAAAAGAACACTTTTTTCACACTTTTTCACACTCTTAAAAAGAGTGTCTGATCACCAATCCAATCCTCAAAGTTTATATGACCATGGTTTCTATAAAAACGTTACATGTCCCCAGGGCATAACTTACAACCCTTACCCTGAGGGCTGGGGGTTTTGCCATCCTCAAATAAATAATTTCCAGACCGTTCTGATACGCTGAGCAAAATGGCTATCTCAAAATTTTGATTGGAAGGGTTTGTGGGAATTATGAGCGTGGGGGGGGGCATTTGCTCTTTGATCACTTTCTACTAATAAAAAAGGCACTAGTCTTCTCAATTTCCAATCAAATGAGCCCTTTTTGAAGCTTCTACGACAAATCTTTCTATAAAAATCTTATATGCCTCAGGGAAACAAATTACTACCCTTTTTCTAACGGCTATGGTGGGAGGATTGTCATCCTCAAAGACACAATTTCCAGACCTTCCAACTACGCTGAAGAAAATGGCCATATCAAAATATTGATCGGAAATATTCAGGGAAATGCATGGATGTTTGGGGGGATTCTCCCTTCGTATACTTTTGACTGTTAAAAAGGGCAATGGCTCTTTTAATTTCCTATCGAATAAGCCCTTTCCGGAATTTCTACGACGTTTTCTATGAGAATATTATATACCCCCTTGACATAACTTCCAACCTTAGCCCTGAGGTCTTTGAGGGGCTTTCATCCTCAAAGACCTAATTTCCAGAGTTTCCAACTACGTTCAACAAAATTTTTATTTCAAAATTTTGATTGCATGTGTTTGGGGAATAAGTGGGCGTGAGAGGGAGGTTAACTACCCTCCAATCACTTTCAAATTTTAAAAAGGGCACTAGTCCTCTCTATTTCCAATTGAATAAGCCCCTTTTAAAGTTTCTACGACAACGCTATCTATTAAAACCTTATTTGCCCCCACGGCATAACTTACAACCCATGCCCTGGGGACTCAGGGGGGTTTGTCATCCTCAAATACATAATTTTCAGAACTTTCAACTACATTGAACAAAATTTCTATCTCAGAACTTTGATTGGATATGTTTGGGGAAATGGTGGGCGTGAGAGGGGGTTAGTTACCCTCTAATCATTTTTGACTATTAAAAAGGGCATTAGCAATTTCAATTTCCAATCGAATGAGCCCTTTCTGAAGTTTCTGTGACAACGCTTTCTGTAAGAAAGCGTTGTTATATACTCCAGTGCATAACTTACAACTCTTGCCCTGAGGGTTGTGGGGTGGGTGGGTTTGTCATCCTCAAATACTCAATTTCAAGAAATCTCAACTGCATGAAACAAAATGGCCATATCAAAATTGTGATTGGATGTCTTTGTGGAAGTAGTGGGCATAGAAGGGGTTTCAGTTGCCTTCCAATAACTTTCGACAATTAAAAAGGGCCCTAGCCATTTCAATTTTCAATCGAATGAGCCCTTTTTCAAGTTTCTATGATAAAGCTTTAAAAAAACCTTCTATGCCCTCATGGCATAACTTAAAACCCTAGCCCCCCAGGGATTGGGGGGGGGGGGGGGTGTCATCCTCAAAGATATAATTTTCAGTACTTTAAACTACGTGGAACAAAATGGCTATCTGAAAATTTTGATTGGATGTGTTTAAGGAAATGGTGGGCCTGAAATGGGGGTTAGTTACCCTCCAATCACTTTTGACTCTTAAAAAGGGCACTACCTCTCAATTTGCTATTGAATGAACCCCTTTTTAAGTTTCAAAGGCAACGCTATCTATAAGAACCTTATATACCCCAAGGTCATAACTTACAACCTTTGTCCTGGGGGCTCTGGGGGGTTTGTCATCCTCAAATACATTATTTCTAGAACTTTCGACTACGTTCGACAAAATGGCTATCTCAAAACTTCGATTGAATGTGTTTGGGGAAATAGTGTGTGTGAGAGGGAGGTTAGTTGCTCTCAATTTGCTTTCGACTATTAGAAAGGGCACTAGCCCTTTCAATTTCTAATCAAATGAGCCTGTTTTGAAATTTCTAGGACAAAACTTCCTATAAGAACCTTATATGCCCCCAGAAGATAGCTTACAATTATCAAGAGTACTCTGAGGGGATTATCATCCTCAAAGACCTAATTTTCAGAACTTTCAACTACGTCAAACAGAAAGAATATCTCAAAATTTTGATTGGATTTGTTTGGGGAAACAGTGGGCTTGAGAGGGGGGCTAGTTGCCCTTTAATCAGTTTCGACTGTTAAAAAGGGCACTAGGCCTTTTAATTTCCAATTGAATGAACCCTTTTTGAGGAGTTTCTACGACAACTCTTTCTATAAGAACCTTATATGCCCCAGGGTATAACTTACAACCCTTGCCCTGAGGGCTGGGAAGGGGGGGTTATTATCCTCAAAGACCTAATTTCCAGAGCTTTCAATTAAATTGAAAAAATGGCTATATCACAATTGAGATTGTATGTGTTTGGAGAAATGGTAGGCGTGAGAGGGTGGTTAGTTACCCTTCAATTACTTTTGACTATTAAAAAGGGCCCTAGCCATTTCAATTTGCAATCGAATGCTCCCTTTCTGAAGTTTCTACAGCAACACTTTCTATAAGATTTATATGCCCCCAGGACATAATTTATAATCCTTGCCCTGATGGCTGTGGAGGGGAGGGGGGGTTGTCTTCCTTAAACACCTAATTTTCAAAACTTTCAACAACGTTGAACAAAATAGCTATTTAAAAATTTGATTGGATGGGTTTGGGGAAAAAGTGGGCGTTAGAGAGGGGTTAGTTGCCCTCCAATTACTTTCGACTATTGAAAAGGGCACTAGTTCTTTCAGTTTCCAATCAAATGAGCCCTTTTTCAAGTTTCTACAACAAAGCTTTCAATAAAAACCTTATATGCCCCCCGCGCATAACCTATAACCCTTGCCCTGAGGGCTCTGACAGGCTTTTCACCCTCAAGGACCTAAGTTCCAGAACTTTCAACTACGTTGAAGAAAATGGCTATCTCAAAATTTTTATAGAATTTGTTTGGATAAATGATGGGCGTGAGAGGGGGGTTAGTTACCCTTCAATCTCTTTCAACTATTAGAAAGAGCACTAGCCATTTTGGTTTCCAATCGAAAGAGTAATTTTTGAAGTTATTACAACAACACTTTCTAAAAACAAACCTTATATGCCACCAGGGCATAAGTTACAACCCTTTTCCTGAGGGCTGTATGGGGGGTTGTCATCCTCAATGAGCTAATTTCCAGAACTTTTAACTATTTTGAACAAAATAGCAGTCTTAAAATTGTGATTTGTGTGGATATGTTTGAGGAAAATGTAGGCGTAAGAGTGGGGTTAGTTGCCCTCCAATGACTTTCGAGTATTAAAAAGGGCACTGGCCCTTTGAAATTCCAATCGAATGAGCCCTTTTTGAAGTCTCTACAACAGTACTTTCTGTAAAAAAAACTCATATGCCCCCAGGGCATAACTTACAACCCTTTCCCTGAGGGCTATAAAGGGAGTGTTCTCCTCAAAAAACATAATTTCCATCTCGAGATCAACTACGTTGAACAAAATGGCTATCTCAAAATTTTGATTGGTTATGTTATGGGAAATCGCGGGCGTGAGAGGGGGTTTAGTGGCCTCCAATCACTTTTGACTATCAAAAAGGGCACTAGTCCTTCCAATTTCCAATCGAATGAGCCCGTTTCGAACTTTCTACGACAATTCCTTCGATACGAAGTGTCCTGGTCTAAACAAAAAAAAAGTATTGTGCCGACATCGTTCTTGACTTAGGCAGCACTATTGCGCTCCCTATGATACTAATAAAATTTTACTTAAGAATAACAAATTTTTTGTTGAAGTAGCATGTTCACTTTAATAGTAACACATTTTTTCTAATAATAGCATGTTTTCTGTCAAAACTAACAAATTTATCTTAGAAGTAACAATTTTCTGTCAATGGTAACAAGTTTCTCTTAATCAACAAAATTATCTACATTGTTAACTACGTTTAAGTTAGGTTCATATAACTTAGGTTAGCATGAACGCTCATGCTAACCTAAGTTAAATGACCCTAACTTAAATGTAGTTAGCTTAATGCAACTAACTGAAGGTACAAATCAGTTCTGAATTTTTTAAAGAAGAAAAAAGTTCAAGTTCTCTTCTGAATTTATCAAAGAAGAGAAGAATTAAATGTTCGATTCTGAATTTTTCCAAAGAAGAGAAAACAAGAGAGGAATATAAGTTTTAGTCTTCCTTAACCTTCTCAAAACGCGATTATGCCTTATAGTAAATTAATATTAAAGCCAAAAAAGGGTGGGGTTACAGGAAAAATCATAATCCCTCACGTTCTTACAAAGCAAGAAGGGACAAAAGCGACTCTTGTATAGAATTAAATAAAACAAAAATTTTTTTAACTGAAAAAATTATTCCGTATATGAAAGGGGCTATCTCCTCCTCAACGCCTCGCTCTTTACGCTAAAGTTTGACTTTCTCACGACTCTATTTTTTTAAACAATGAAAAACTTTAGCCTAAAGAGCGAGGCGTTGAGGAGGGGACAGCTCCTTTCATATACGGAATAATTTCTGTTCGTTTTAAGTTTTAATGTCGCTCCTTACTTTCAGTTTAAAAAACTTGTTTTTTTTTTAATTTCTGATCGTTTTTTAAACAAAAAAAACTTTAGAATAAAGAGCGAGGCACTGAGGAGGGGACAACCCCTTTCATATACGGATTAATTTCTGTTAGTTTTAAGTTTTAATGTCGCTCCTTACTTTCAATTAAAAAAAATGATTTTTTTTATTTCATTTGTGAACGTTTTTGAATTAATGCAGGTTTTGACTTTGGCTCACCGTGCATGAAGAATTAAAACAAAATTTGTATATTAATTTTACTTTTAATTGGTTAAATGGCTTTCTCGAAACTAGTTGAATTTTATTTACGAACGTTTTTTATTAGTAATAAATATACGTAACTTACGAATTAACTTACGTAACGAACTTCTATATTCATATATTTTTAATACGTATATTAGGGGGTTTGCCCCCTAGTCAATACCTTGCTCTTTAATCTAAAGTTCGAATTTTGTTCCAATTCTTTAAAAATGACCCCTTAATAACAAATGCCGTTAATTAGAATAAATAGCTCTTATGAAAGTACTAAAAAATCTTTGGCTTAAAGAGTGAAGCATTGACTAGAAGGTGAACCCAATCATGTAGCTAATTTTTTTTTGTTCGTTTTAAGTTTCGATGTTGCTCCTTACTTTCAGTTGAAAAACTGTTTTTTTTATATTTAATTTCTGATTTTTTTTTTTAAATGATAGGAAATCCAACGCCCCCTTCATAGCAATGTCCCTTCCCCCATGAAAACCTCCTTCATGAAAAGATCCTCCCATATAACCCACCCCCAACCCCAACTACCAGAAAAAATTACCCCTGAAAATATCTGTATAGCCTACTTCCCAATAGCCAATACTATATGAGTAGATACCTATCTAAAGGTCCCATGCCTCACCCCTGCTGCCATCTACAATTTAGTTTAATACCGAGAAGGGCACCATACATGGGCATAGAGCCCCTAGGGAGAACACCTGTGCTGTCAGTCCCGACGAGTACACCATATATCGGCATGGAATCCCCAGGGAGAACACATTTCCGAGAAATGTCTCCGGGCAAAGTTTATTAATGTCTTTGATGTATTTCAAAGGAGAATTATCTCCGGGGCGAAGTTTATTAATGTCTTTGGAATTCTTGAAGTAGAATTTTTTCCAGGCGTATGTTTTGATCTTAGAGATGAAGAGATTAAAAGGGGAAAGGGTTTCCTAGTATTTTCAAATGTGGCAGGACAGGGAAGCCAAAAACGAAACTAACAAGCTGTAATTACGTTTATGGGTTATTTGGGCGAAACTATTTTAGACATTTTAGGGAATTATTTCGGCGAAACAGTTAGAGACATTTCAAAAGATGATTATAGAAGAGGTTTTAGAAGAGGATTTGAGGGTGAAACTCTGTGGTCGTTATAATACACAAGTTCCATTTGAACAGTGTCGTGAGGTCCTCTACCCCAACCCCAAAGGGCTCCGATCACCCTATCCCAACCCCGAAGGAAGCCCCCGGTCCCCAAAGGTCCCCCGGGCTCCCAAAGGGCCCCCCGACCCCCAAAGGCCCCTGAGCCCCCTTTTTTAATGTTTTTTAATTTGCGCATTTTGGGACACAAAAGGACCTCACCCCCCAACTTTTGACTCCCCCTCACAAAATTAGTGTTTTGTCATGGTTTACCAAGTCACAGTCACAGTCTCTTAATTTTTCAAAGTTCATATTGAATTTCTTTCGTCGATATGCAAGAGTTGAAACATTTCCGTAGAGTTTTGTTAAGATTTATCTTGTCACAGTTACATTCTCGTGATTTTTCAAATTTCATTTTAAATTTCTTTTGTTGAAATGCAAGAGTTGGAATATTTCAGTAGTGTTTTGTTGTGGTTTATCAAGGCACAGTTACATTCTCTTGATTTTTCAAAGTTCATTTTGATTTTGTTCATTGAAATGCAAGAGTTGGATTATTTCAATAGTGTTTTATCGTGGTTTACCTTGTCACAGCTACATTCTCTTGATTTGTCAAAGTTCATTTTGGATTTCTTTCGTTGAAATGCGAGGAGTTAGAATAATTCAGTAGTGTTTTTTCATGGTTTATCATTTCACACTTTCCTTTTCTTGATATATAAAATGTAATGTGAATTTCTTTCATTGAAATTCAAGAGTCGTATTATTTCAGTAGTTTATTTTCGTGGTTTACCATTTCGCAGCTACATTCTCCTAATTTTTAGTAGTTCATTTTTAATTTCTTTCGTTGAAAAACAAGAGTTGGAATATTTTAGTAGCGTTTTGTCGTGGTTTACCATGATACAGTTGCATTCTCTCGATTTTTCAAAGTTCTTTTGAATTTTTTCTTTGAAATGCAAGAGTTGGATTATTTCAGTAGTGTTTTGTCGTGATTTACCATTTCACAGTTACATTCTCTTGATTTTTCAAAGTTCATTTTTGATTTCTTTCGTTGAAATGCACGAGTTGGATTATTTCAGTAGTGTTTTGTCATGAGTTATCTTGTCACAGTTACATTCTCTTAATTTTTCAATGTTCATTTTGAATTTCTATCATTGAAATGCAAGATTTGAAATGTTTCAGTAGAGTTTTGTTGTGGTTAACCTTGTCAGAGTTAAATTATCTCAATTTTTCAAATTTAATTTTGAATTTCTTCCATTGAAATGAAAGAGTTGGTTTATTTCAGTACTGTTTTTTCATTGTTTACCTTGTCACAGTTACATTCTCTTAATTTTCAAAGTTCATTGTGGATTTCTTTCATTGAAATGCAAGAGTTGGATTATTTCAGTAGTATTTTGTCATGATTTACCATTTCACAGTTACATTCTCTTGAGTTTTCAAAGTTCCTTTTCGACTTTTTTCGTTGAAATGTAAGAGTTGGATTATTTCAGTAGTGTTTCGTCGTGGTTTACCTTGTCACAGTTACATTCTCTTGATTTTTCAAAGTTCATTTTGTATTTTTTTCGTTGAAATGCAAGAGTTGGAATATTTCAGTAGTGTTTTGTTGTGGTTTATCGTGTCAGAGTTACATTCTCTTGATTTTTCAAAGTTCATTTTGATTTTTTCATTGAAATGCAAGAGTTGGATTATTTCAACAGTGTTTTATCGTGGTTTAAGTTGTCACAATTACATTCTCTTGATTTTTCAAAGTTCATTTTGGATTTCTTTCGTTGAAATGCAAGTTTGAATAATTCAGTAGTGTTTTGTCGTGGTTTGTCGTGTCACAGTTGCATTTTCATAATTTTTCAAAGTTCATTTGAATTTCTTTAATTGAAATTAAAGAGTTGGATTATTTCAGTAGTGTATTGTCGTGGTTTACCATGTCGCCGTTACATTCTCTTGATTTTTCAAAGTTCATTTTGGATTTCTTTCATTGAAATACAAGAGTTGGAATAATTCAGTAGTGTTTTGTCGTTGTTTACCATGAAAAAGTTAAATTCTCTCGATTTTTCAAAGTTCTTTTGAATTTCTTTCATTAAAATGCAAGAGTTGGGGTTATTTCAGTTGTGTTTTGTCATGATTTACCATTTCACAGTTACATTCTCTTAATTTTTCAAAGTTCATTTTCGATTTCTTTCGTTGAAACTCAAGAGTTGGATTATTTCAGTAGTGTTTTGACGTGATTTACCATGTCATAGTTACATTTTCTCAAATTTTCAAAGTTTATTTTGAATTTCTATCGTTGAAATGTAAGAGTTTAATTATTGCAGTAGTGATATTTCGTGGTTTACCATGATACAGTTACATTCTCTCGATTTTTAAAAGTTCTTTTAAATTTCTTTCATTGAAATGCAAGAGTCGGGTTTATTTCAGTAGTGTTTTGTCATGATTTACCATTTCACAGTTACATTCTCTTGATTTTTCGAAGTTTATTTTAGATTTCTTTCGTTGAAATGCACGAGTTGGATTTTTTCAGTAGTGTTTTGTCATGATTTACCTTGTCACAGTTACATTCTCTTAGTTTTTCAAAATTCATTTTTTATTTCTATCGTTGATATGCAAGAGTTGGAATATTTCAGTAGTGTTTTGATCTGCTTCACCTTGTAACAGTGACATTCTCTTAATTTTTCAAAGTTAATTTTGTATTTCTTTCGTTTATATGCAAGAGTTGGAATATTTCAGTTGTTTTTTTGTCGTTTTTTAAATTGTCACAGTTACAGTCTCTTGATTTTCAAAGTTTATTGTGTATTTCTTTCAATGAAATGCAAGAGATGGATTATTTCAGTAGTGTTTTGGTGTAGTTTACCTTGTTGCAGTTACATTTTCTTGATTTTTCAAAGTTCATATTGAATTTCATTCCTTGAAATGCTAGAGTTGGAATATTTCAGTATTGTTTTGTCGTGGTTTACCTTGTCAGAGTTACATTCTCTTGATTTTTCAAAGTTCATTTTGAATTTCTATCATTGAAATGCAAGAGTTGGAATATTTCAGTAGCGTTTTGTCGTGGTTTACCTTGTCACAGTTACATTCTCTTGATTTTTCAAAGTTCATTTTGAATTTATTTCATTGAAATGCAAGAGTTGGAATATTTCAGTAGTGTTTTGTCGTCGTTTACCTTGTCACACTTACATTCTCATGATTTTTCAAAGTTCATTTTGGATTTCTTTCATTGAAACGCAAGAGTTGGATTATTTCAGTAGTGTTTTTCGTGGTTTACGTTGTCACAGTTATATTCTCTTGATTTTTCAAAGTTCATTATGGATTTGTTTCGTTGAAATGCAAGAGTTGGAATAATTCAGTAGTCTTTTGTCGTGCTTTACCCTGTCACACTTTCATTCTCTTAATTTTGCAAAGTTCATTTGAATTTCTTTCAATGAAATGCAAGAGTTGGAATATTTCATTTGTATTTTGTCGTGGTTTACCTTCTCACAGTTAAATTCTTTTGATTTTTCGAAGTTCATTTTGAAATTCTTTCATTGAAATGCAAGCGTTGGATTATTTCAGTAGTGTTTTGTCGTGGTTTACCTTGTCACAGTTATATTCTCTTGATATTTCAAAGTTCATTTCGGATTTCTTTCGTTGAAATGCAAGAGTTGGAATATTTCAGTAGTGTTTTGTTGTTGTTTAACTTCACACAGTTACATTCTCTTAATTTTTCAAGTTTCATTTTGAATTTCAATCGTTAAAATGCAAGAGTTAGATTATTTCACTAGTGTTTTGTCGTGGTGTACCATGTCACAGTTATATTCTCTTGATTTTTCAAAGTTCATTTTGAATGTCTTTTGCTGAAATGCAAGAGTTAGATTATTTCTGTAGTGTTTTGATATGGTTTACATTGTCACAGTTACATTCTATTGATTTTTCAAAGTTCATTTTGGTTTTTATTTCATTGAAATGCAAGAGTTGGAATATTTCACTAGTTTTGTCATGGTTTACCATGTCACAGTTACATTCTCTTGATTTTTCAAAGTTCATTTTGAATTTCTTTCGATGAAATGAAAGAGTTGGAATATTTCAATAGTGTTTTGTATTGGTTTACCTTTGTCACACTTACATTCTCTTAATTTTTCAAAGTTCATTTTGGATTTCTTTAGACCAAATGCAAGAGTTGGAATATTTCAATAGTGTTTTGTCGTGGTTTACCTAGTCACAGTTACATTCTCTCGATTTTTCAAAGTTCTTTTGAATTTCTTTCATTGAAATGCAAGAGTTGGGGTTATTTCAGTTGTGTTTTGTCATGATTTACAATTTCACAGTTACATTCTCTTAATTTTTCAAAGTTCATTTTCGATTTCGTTCTTTGAAATGCACGAGTTTGATTATTTCAGTATTGTTTTGTCATGATTTACCATGTCACAGTTACATTCTCTTAATTTTTCAAAGTTCATTTTGAATTTCTATCTTTGAAATGCAAGAGTTTAAATATTTCAGTAGTGATTTGTAGTGGTTTACCATGGTACAGTTAAATTCTCTCGATTTTTCAAAGTTCTTTTAAATTTCTTTCATTGAAATGCAAGAGTTGGGGTTATTTCAGTAGTGTTTTGTCATGATTTACCATTTCACAGTTACATTCTCTTCATTTTTCAAAGTTTATTTTCTATTTCTTTCGTTGAAATGCACGAGTTGGATTATTTCAGTAGTGTTTTGTCATGATTTACCTTGTCACAGTTACATTCTCTTTACTTTTCAAAGTTCATTTTTTATTTCTATCGTTGAAATGAAAGAGTTGTAATATTTCAGTAGTGTTTTGTTGTGCTTAACCTTGTCACAGTTAAATTATCTTGATTTTTCAAAGTTCATTTTGAATTTCTTTCATTGAAATGCAAGAGTTGGATTGTTTCAGTAGTTTTTTGTAGTGGTTTACCTTGTCACAGTTAAAGTCTCTTGTTTTTCAAAGTTTATTGTGGATTTCTTTCAATGAAATGCAAGAGATGGATTATTTCAGTAGTGTTTTGTTATAGTTTACCTTGTTGCAGTTACATTTTCTTGATTTTTCAAAGTTCATATTGAATTTTATAACTTGAAACACAAGAGTTGGAATATTTCAGTAGTGTTTTATTGTGGTTTACCTTGTCTTAGTTACAAATTTCTTAATTTTTCAAAGTTCATTTTGAATTTCTATCTTTGAAATAAAAGAGTTGGAATATTTCAGTAGTTTTTTGTCGTGGTTTACCTTGTCACAGTTACATTCTCTTAATTTTTCAAAATTTATTTTGAATTTCTTTCAGTGAAATGCAAGAGTTGGAATGTTTCAGTAGTGTTTTGTCGTGGTTTAACTTGTCACAGATATATTCTCTTGATTTTTAAAATGTCATTTTGGATTTCTTTAATTTAAATGCAAGAGTTTGATTATTTCAGTAGTGTTTTGTAGTGGTTTACCTTGTCACAGTTACATTCTCTTGATTTTTCAAAGTTCATTTTGGATTTCTTTCTTTGAAATGCAAGAGTTGGAATAATTCAGTAGTGTTTTGTCGTGCTTTACCCTGTCACACTTTCATTCTCTTAATTTTGCAAAGTTCATTTGAATTTCTTTCAATGAAATGCAAGAGTTGGAATATTTCATTTGTGTTTTGTCGTGGTTTACCTTGTCACAGTTAAATTCTATTGATTTTTCAAATTTCATTTTGTATTTCTTTAATTGAAATGCAAGAGTTGGAATATATCAGTGCGGTTTCGTTATAGTTTACCATGTCACAGTTACAGTATCTTGATATTTCAAAGTTCATTTATGATTATTTATGTTGAAATTCAAGAGTGTAAATATTTAAGAAGTGTTTTTTTTTGGTTTACTTTTTCACAGTTACATTCTCTTAATTTTTAAAAGTTCATTTTGAATTTCTATCGTTGAAATGCAAGAGTTGGAATATTTCAGTAGTGTTTTGTTGTGGTTTACCTTGTCACAGTTACATTCTCTTGATTTTTCAAAGTTCATTTTTAATTTCTTTTGGTGAAATGCAATAGTTGGAATATTTCATTAGTGTTTTGATATGGTTTACCTTGTCACAGTTACATTCTCTTGATTTTTCAAAGTTCATTTTGGTTTTTTTTTCATTGAAATGCAAGACTTGGAATATTTCACTAGTTTTGTCATGGTTTACCATGTCACAGTTACATTCTCTTGATTTTTCAAAGTTCGTTTTGAATTTCTTTCGATGAAATGAAAGAGTTGGAATATTTCAATAGTGTTTTGTATTGGTTTACCTTTGTCACACTTACATTCTCTTAATTTTTCAAAGTTCATTTTGGATTTCTTTTGACCAAATGCAAGAGTTGGATTATTTCAGTAGTGTTTTGTCGTGGTTTACCATGTCAAAGTTACATTCTCTTGATTTTTCAAAGCTCATTTCGGATTTCTTTCGTTGAAATGCAAGAGTTTGAATATTTCGGTAGTGTTTTGTTGTGGTTTAGATTAAAACAGTAACATTCTCTTAATTTTTCAAAGTTCATTTTGAATTTCAATCGTTGAAATGCAAGAGTATGAATATTTCAGTAGTGTTTTGTCGTGGTTTACCATGTCACAGTTATATTTTCTTGATTTTCAAAGTTCATTTTGAATGTCTTTCGTTGAAATGCAATAGCTGGATCATTTCTTTAGTGTATTGTTATGGTTTACCTTGTCACAGTTACATTCTATTGATTTTTAAAAGTTCAGTTTGGTTTTTTTTTCATTGAAATTCAAGAGTTGTAATATTTCAATAGTTTTGTCATGGTTTACAATGTCACAGTTATATTCTCTTGATTTTTCAAAGTTCGTTTTGAATTTCTTTCGATGAAATGAAAGAGTTGGAATATTTCAATAGTGTTTTGTATTGGTTTACCTTTGTCACAGTTACATTCTCTTAATTTTTCAAAGTTCATTTTGGATTTCTTTCGTTGAAATGCAAGAGTTGGAATATTTCAGTAGTGTTCTGTTGTGGTTCACCTTATCACAGTTACATTTTCTTGATTTTTCAAAGTTCATTTTGAATTTCTTTAGTTGAAATGCAAGAGTTTGAACATTTCAGTAGTGTTTTGTCATGGCTTACCTTGTCACAGTTACATTCTCTTGATTTTTCAAATTTAATTTTGTATTTCTTTTCGTTGAAATGCAAGAGTTGTAATATTTCAGTAGTGTTTTGTTGTGGTTTACCTTGTCAGAGTTACATTCTCTTAATTTTTCAAAGTTCATTTTTAATTTCTTTCTTTGAAATGCAAGAGTTGGAATATTTCAGTAGTGTTTTGTCGTGGTTTACCTTGTCACAGTTACATTTTCTTTATTTTTCAAAGTTCATTTTGAATTTCTTTTATTTGAAATGCAAGAGTTGGAATTGTCAGAGTTACATTCTCTTGATTTTTCAAAGTTCATTTTGGATTTTTTTAGTTGAAATATGTTTTGTTGTTCTTTAACTTGACACAGTTACATTCTTTGATTTTTGTTAGGTTAGGTTAGGCTAGATCAAGTTAGGCTAGGTTAAGCTAGGTTAGGTTAGGTTAGCCTACGTGCGCGCGCGGACGTAGGCTAACCTAACCTAACTTCATCGAAAGAAATTCAAAATGAATTTTGAAAAATTAAGAGAATTTAACTATGACAAGGTAAACCACGACAAAACACTACTGAAATATTCTGACTCTTGCATTTCAATGATAGAAATTCAAAATGAACTTTGAAAGATTAGGAGAATGTAATTGTGACAAGGTAAACCACGACAAAACACTACTGAAATATTCCAACTCTTGCATTTCAACGAAAGAAATTCAAAATGAACTTTGAAAAATCAAGAGAATGTAACTGTGACATGATAAACCATGACATAACACTACTGACATTCCCAACTCTTGCATTACAATGAAAGAAATTCAAAATAAACTTTGAAAAATCAAGAGAATGTAACTGTGACAAGGTAAACCATATCAAGACACTACTGAAATATTCCAACTATTTCATTTCACCGAAAGAAATTCAAAATGAACTTTAAAAAATCAAGAAAATGTAACTGTGACAAGGTAAACCACAGCAAAACACTACTGAAATATTCTAATTCTTGCATTTCAACGAAAGAAATTCAAAAAGAACTTTGAAAACTTACGAGCATTTATCTGTGATAAGGTAAACCATATAAAAACACAACTGAAATAGTCCAACTCTTGCATTTCACCAAAAGAAATCCGAAATGAACTTTGAAAAATCAAAAGAATATAACTGTGACATGGTAAACCACGACAAAGCACTAGTGAAACATTCCAACTCTTGCATTTCAATGAAAGAAATTCAAAATGAACTTTGAAAAATCAAGAGAATGTAACTCTGACAAGGTAAACCATATCAAAACACTACTGAAATATTCCAACTCTTGCATTTCAATGAAAGAAATCCACAATAAACTTTTAAAATCAAGAGAATGTAACTGCGACAAGGTAAACCATGACAAAACACTACTGAAATAATCCAACTCTTGTATTTCAATTAAAGAAATCCATAATGAACTGTGAAAATCAACAAAATTTAACTGTGACAAGGTAAACCACGACAAAACACTACTGAAATAATCCAACTCTTGCATTTCAATGAAAGAAATTCAAAATGAACTTTGAAAAATCAAGAAAATGTAACTGTGACAAGGTAAACCACAACAAAACACTACAAATATTCCAACTCTTGCATTTCAACGATAGAAATTCAAAATTAACTTTGAAAAATTAAGAGAATGTAACTGTGACAAGGTAAATCATGAAAAAACACTACTGAAATATTCCAACTCTTGCATTTCAACGAAAGAAATCGAAAATGAACTTTGAAAAATGAAGAGAATGTAACTGTGAAATGGTAAATCATGACAAAACACTACTGAAATAACCCCAACTCTTGCATTTCAATGAAAGAAATTTAAAAGAACTTTGAAAAATCGAGAGAATGTAACTGTATCATGGTAAACCACGACAAAACACTACTGAAATATTCCAACTCTTGCATTTCAACGATAGAAATTCAAAATGAATTTTGAAAAATTAAGAGAATGTAACTGTGACAAGGTAAATCATGATAAAACACTACTGAAATAATCCAACTCGTGCATTTCAACGAAAGAAATCGAAAATGAACTTTGAAAAATGAAGAGAATGTAACTGTGAAATGGTAAATCATGACAAAACACAACTGAAATAACCCCAACTCTTTCATTTCAATGAAAGAAATTCAAAAGAACTTTGAAAAATCAAGAGAATATAACTGTGTCATGGTAAACCACGACAAAACACTATTGAAATATTCTGCATTTTCAACGAAGAAATTCAAAATGAACTTTGAAAAATTAAGAGAATGTAACTGCGACATGGTAAACCACGAATATACACTACTGAAATAATCCAACTCTTCCATTTCAATGAAAGAAATTCAAATGAACTTTGAAAAATCAAGAGAATCAAAGTGTGACAGGGTAGACCACGACAAAGCACTACTGAATTATTCCAACTCTTGCATTTCAACGAAAGAAATCCAAAATGAACTTTGAAAAATCAAGAGAATGTTGCTGTGACAAGGTAAACCACGATAAAACACTATTGAAATAATCCAACTTGCATTTCAATGAAAAAATCAAAATGAACTTTGAAAAATCAAGAGAATGCAACTGTGACACGAAAAACCACAACAAAACACTACTGAAATATTCCAACTCTTACATTTCAACGAAAGAAATTCAAAATGAACTTTGAAAAATCACGAGAATGTAACTGTGACATGGTAAAACACGACTAAATACTACTGAAATAATCCAACTCTTACGTTTCAACGAAAAAATTAGAAAATGAACCTTGAAAAATCAAGAAAATGTAACAGTGAAATGGTAAATCATGACAAAACACTACTGAAATAATCCAACTCTTGCATTTCAATGAAAAAAATTCAAAAAACTTTGAAAAATCAAGAGAATGTAACTGCGACAAGGTAAACCATGAAAAAACACTACTGAAATAATCCATCTCTTTCATTTCAATGAAATAAATCCACAATGAACATTGAAAATCAAGAGAATGTAACTGTGACAAGGTAAACCACGACAAAACACTACTGAAATAATCCAACTCTTGAATTTCAATGAAAAAAATTCAAATGAACTTTGAAAAATTAAGAAAATGTAAATGTGATAAGGTAAACCACGACGAAACACAACTGAAATTATCCAGCTCATGCATTTCAATTAAAGTAATTCAAAATGCACTTTGAAAAATTAAGAGACTGTAGAACTGAAATGAGAAACTACGACAAAACGTTACTGAAATAACCCAAATCTTGCATTTCAATGAAGAAAATTCGAAAATGAACTTTGAAAAATCAAGAAAATGTAACTGTGACAAGGTAAATCATTGCAAAACACTATTAAAATTATCCAACTCTTGCATTTCAATGAAAGAAATTCAAAATAACTTTGAAAAATCGAGAGATTGTAACTGTGTCATGGTAAACTGCGACAAAACACTACTGAAATATTCCAACTCTTGCTATTCAACGAAAGAAATTCAAAATGAACTTTGAAAAATTAAGAGAATGTAACTGTGACATGGTAAACCACGACAATACACTACTGAAATAATCCCACTCTTGCATTTCAATGAAAGAAATTCAAATGAACTTTGAAAAATCAAGAGAATGAAAATGTGACAGGGTAAACCACGACAAAACATTTCAGAAATATTCCAACTCTTGCATTTCAACCAAAGAAATTCAAAATGAACTTTGAAAAATCAAGAGAATGTAACTGTGACTTGGTAAACAATGACAAAACACTAATGTTGTGAGGGGGAGTCAAAAGTTGGGGTGGGGCCCTTTTGTGTCCCAAAATGTGCAAATTAAAAAATATTAAAAAATGCGGCCTCAGGGGCCTTTGGGGGTCCAGGGGCCCTTTGGGTGCCCGGGGGACCTTTGGGGACCGGGGGCTTCCTTCGGGGTTGGGGTTGGGGGATCAGAGTCCTTTGGGGTTAGGGTAGAGGACCTCACGACACTGTTCAAATGGAGCTTGTGTATTATAACGACCACAGAGTTTCACCCTCAAATCCTCTTCTAAAACCTCTTCTAAAATCATCTTTTAAAATGCTTCTAACTGTTTCGCCGAAATAATTCCCTAAATTGTCTAAAACCGTTTCGCCCAAATAACCACTAAACGTAATTTCAGTTTGTTCCTTTTGTTTTTGGCATCCCTGCGCTGTCACATTTCAAATTACTAGGAAACCCTTTCCCGCGTTAATCTCTTCATCTCTAAGAAAAAAAAATTCGCCCGGAAACAATTCTACTGGAAGAACTCCCGGAGACAATTGTCCTTGGAAATACATCAAAGACATTAATAAACTTTGCCCGGAGGAATTTCTCGGAAACGTGTTCTCCCTGGGGATTCCATGCCCATATATGGTGTACTCGTCGGGACTGACAGCACACGTGTTCTCCCTAGGGACTCTATGCCCATGTATGGTGTACTCGTCACGACTGACAGCACAGGTGTTCTCCCTAGGGGCTCTATGCCCATATATGGTGCCCCCGTCGGTATTAAACTAAATTGTAGATGGCAGCAGGGGTGAGGGATGGCACCTCCAGATAGGTATCTACTTATATGTTAACATTGGGTAAAGTTCATAACTTTCAGCCCTCCCCCTGGGGGCTTTGAGGTATCAAGTCATCCTAAAAGATATAGTTAGTCCTTCCACGATATTCTAGGACCACTGGGTCAATACGATCACCCCTGGGAAAAAAAATAAATAAACATGCATCCGTTATCTTTCTTCTGTCAAAAAATGGAAAATTCCACATTTTTGTAGATAGGAGCTCGAAACCTCTACAGTTTCTCCGATCCGCTGAATATGATGGTGTGATTTTCATTAAGGTTCTATAACTTTCAGGGGATCTTTCCTCCTTTTTTCGAAAATCAGCCAAATTTTCTCAGGCGAGTAACTTTTGATGGGTATAATTAAACTTGACGAAACTTATATGTTTGAAATTAAAATTAAAATCTGATTCTTTTGATGTATCCATTGGTATCAAAATTCCGTTTTTAGAGTTTTGGTTACCATTTAGCTGGGTAACTCCTTACTTACAGTTTGGTACCACGAACCGTTTGATATAACTTTTAGTTTTCTTTTACTTTTTTCAGTAAAGTACAAATTATATTCTGGCTTTTAGAAAGCATAGGGTTTAGAACCCTACTCAGATTAATTTCTGCTCGTTTTGACTTTGACTTATGTTAGTTTATGTTTGTTTTTGGTTTATTTATTTATTAATATTGATTTGTGGTGGTTGTATGCTTGGTAGATTATTTGATTCTTTTTTTGTTCATTTTTGGCTTAATGGGGTTCTTTACTTTTTTTTAGAAAAACATGCTTTGTGCAAAAAGTTTTTTTTATATTAATTTCTATTCGTTTTATATTAACTTTGTCTTGTCAGGGCGAAAGACTGAGCCTCTACCATCCCTTCCACAAAAACCACCTAATCTTTGCCCCTAATCTTTAGGGTTTTTCAACCCCAAAAGCCTTGTCATATGATTTATAGACAATATTGAATAGAATGGCTATCTCAAAATTTCTATTAGACGTATTAAGGGACAATAGGATGTGTATGTAGAGGGGAGAGGGTAGCAGCCCTTTGATCACTTTCACTCTTAAAAAAATGGCTATATCAAAATTTTGATTAGAATTGTTTGCAGAAATAATAGGCGTCGAGGGGGACATATGCCCTCTGATCACATTCTACTAATAAAAAAGTTACAACCCTTACCCTGAGGGCTGTGGGTGGGGGGAGGGGTGTCATCCTTAAAGATCTAATTTCCAGAACTTTCAACCACGTTGAACAAATTGGCAGTCACAAAATTTTGATTGGATGTGTTTGAGGAAAAGGTGGGTGTAAGAATGGGGTTAGTTGCCGTCCAATGACTTTTGACTATTAAAAATGGCACTAGCCCTTTGAATTTCCAATCGAATGAGCCCTTTTTGAAGATTCTACGACAGCAATTTCTATAACAACCTTATATGCACCCAGGGCATAACTTACAACCCTTTCCCTGAGGGTTGTAAGGGGAGTGTCCTCCTCAAAAACCTAATTTTCATCTGGAGATCAACTACGTTGAACAAAATGGCTATTTGTGGTAGTTGTATTCTTGGTAGATCATTTGATTCTATTTTTGTTCAATTTTTGTTTAATGGGGTTCTTTACTTTTTTTTAAACTTATTTTGTGCAAAAAGTTTTTTTTTTATTAATTTCTGTTCGTTTTATATTAGCAGTGTCTTTTTCAGGGAGAAAGACTGAGCCTCTTCTGAAGTTAAACAACCATCCCTTCCATTAAAACCTTAAATATTCCCTGGGCATAACTTACAACCCTTGCTACTAATCTATGGGGTTTGTTTCGACCCCAAAAGCCTTGTTATATGATATTTAGACTATTTTGAATAGAATGGTTGCCTCAAAATTTTTCTTAACGCATTTCGGGACAATAGGATGTGTGTCTAGAGGGGAGACGGTAGCAGCCCTCTGATCATTTTCACTCTAAAACAAAATGGCTGTATCAAAATTTTCATTGGAAGTGTTTGCGGAAATGATAGGCGATGAGGAGACATTCAACAAATAAAAAAGGCAATAGTCCTCTGAATTTCCAATCGAATGAGCCCTTTATGAAGTTTCTACGACAATGCTTACTATAAAAAACCTTATATGTCCCCAGGGCATGACTTACAACCCTTGCCCAGAGGGCTGTGGAGGGTTCGTCATTCTCAAAGAAATAATTTACAGACCTTTCAACTACGTTGAACAAAATGGCCATATCAAAATGTTGATCGGAGAAGTTTGGGGAAATGATGAGCGTGGGGGAGGGGGGGTGAGGATTCTCCCTTCGGCTACTTTCGACTACTAAAATGGTCAATAGCACTCTCAATTTCCAATCGAAAGAACCCTTTTGAAGTTATTACGACAACACTTTCTATACGACATTATGTCTTATAGAACATTATGGTTGTCATACCCAAACACATATTTTCCAGATCCTTCAACTACATTCAACAAAATGGCTATATCAAAATGTTGATTGGAAGTATTTGGGGAAATGATGGGCATGGGGGGCATTTACCCTCCGATCGATTTTGCCCAATTGAATGAGTTATTTTTGAAGTTTCTACGACAACGCTGACAAAGACCTAATTTCCAGAACTATCAACAACGTTTAACAAAATGTCTATCTCAAAATTTTGATTGGATATGTTTGGGGAAATGGTGGGCGTGAGAGGGGCGTTAGTTGCCGTCCAATCACTTTCGACTATTAAATAGGGCACTAGCCCTTTCAATATCCAATCGAATGAGCCCTTAATTTAGATTCTACGACCACGCTTTCTAAAGACCTTAAATGCCCCCAGGGCATAACTTACAACCATTGCTCTGAGGGCTGTGGGGGGAGTGTCATCCTCAAAGACATAATTTCCGGACTTTTCATCTACTTTGAACAAAAAGGATATTTCAAAATTTTTATTGGATGTTTTTTAGAAATGCTGGGCGTGGGAGGGGTGCTAGTTCTCTTCCAATCACTGGCCCTTTCTATTTCCAATTGAATGAGCTTTTTTTGAATTTTTTACGACAACGTTTTCTGTAAGAAATCTTATAAGCATCCAGGGCATAACTTACAACCATTGCCTTGAAATTGGGGGGGGGTTGTCGTCTTCAAAAATCTAATTACCAGAACTTTCATCTCCGTTGAACAAAATGGCTATCTCAAAATTTTGATTTGATGTGTTTGGGGAAATGGTGTGCGTGAGAGGGGGGTTGGTTGCCTTCCAATCACTTTCTTGTCCTTTCAATTTCAAACCGAATGAGCCCTTTTTGAAGTCTTTATGAACACGCTTTTTATAAAAAAAAACCTTATATGCCCACAGTGCATAACTTACAACCCATGCCCTAAGGGGTTTGGGGGGTTTGTCATCTTCAAAATCGTAATTTCCAGAAGTTTCAACTACGTTGAAGAAAATGCCTATCTCAAAATTTTATCTGGATGTGTTTGGGGAAATGGTGGATGTGAGAGGGGGGTTAGTGATTCTCCAATCACTTTCGACTATTAAAATGGGCACTAGCCCTTTCAGTTTTCAATCAAATGAGCTTTTTGAAGTTTCTACGAAAACGCTTTCTATAAAAACCTTATATACCCCCAGGGAATAGCTTGCAACCCTTACCCTGAGGGGTTTGGGGAGTTGTCGTCCTCAAAGACCTAAAATCCAGAACTTCCAACTACGTTGAAAAAAATGCTATCTCAAAATTTTGATTTTATATCTTTGGGAAAACGGTGGGCTTGAGAGGGGGATTAGTTGCCCTCCAATTACTTTTGGGGCGCTAGCCATTTCAATTTCCAATCGATTGAGCCCTTTTAAAACTTTCTATTACAGCGCCTTCGATAAAAATCTTATATGCCCCCCGGGCATAACTTACAGCCCCTGCCCTGAGGGCTGTGGGAAAGGGGGTTGTCATCCTTAAGGACCTGATTTCCAAAACTCTCAACTACGTTGAACCAAATGGCTATCTTAAATTTTGTTTGGATGTGTTTGGGGGAAAAGTGGGCGTGAGAGGGGGGTTAGTTGCCCTCCGATCACATTTAAATATTAAAAAAGGCACTTGCCCTTTGAATTTTCAATCGATTGAAACAATTTGACTGAAATTGAATGTGTACCATTGAAGGGATATTC